>NC_046170.1:12404205-12504205 GCF_011064425.1 Rattus rattus | reverse complement strand
TACACCAATAAATTAATAACAAGTCAGAGAGAAATGCATAGGGGAAATCCAAACATACATTAAGGTGAGTTTGAGTGAACCCCTGTGCGATGATGCTTATGCAGTGGCTAGGGGGCATTTACAGCATCAGGTGCCTATATACTTTTAAATATGGCCGCACATCAATGAATAGCTTCTCCGTGAGAATGCTGTAAAGAGAAGGGCAGACTGGAGTCTGTGTAAGAAGAAAGAAGAGAGATTAGAGTAGAAATTTGTGAAATAGAGACTCAAAAGACTTAAAGATGCACAAAATAGATGAGTCTTAAGCTAAAATGATCAAGTAAAGGAGGGTGGAAGGAGAAGGTTCAGAATACTATAATCAGAAACAAAAGAGGGAACATTACTACAGACCTTACAGAAATACCGGTTTCAAGGAGAAGTGTGAACAATCAGATGCCAGCAAATTGGATATCTTGCATGAAATGAACAAACTTTTAGAAATACACAAAGCTGGGTGAATAGACCTGGGATAAATCAAAACCTCTAAGCAGATTTATCACTGGTGAAGCAATTGAATGACTAATAAAAACAATTCCACCAGAACAATCCAGCAAGAGACTGCTTCATTGGTGGATTGTACCAAACATTTAAAGAATAAATAACTTCAATGGATACAAAGTTTTCAGTTTGGAAAATGAAGAAAAAAGTTCTGAAGAGGATAGTGATGATGTTGTATAGCATATGAACAGACATAATGCACTTCATCTGTATAGACAAAATAATTAATATATATATATAATTGTTATATAAGTATGAATGTATATGTATATGAAATAATGCCAATTTTCACAGAATTCTTAAAGACACTAGTATAGAGGAGAAAGTTTATCAACTTACTATGTAAGGCCATGTTTACCTGGATACAAAACACAAAACAATACAATTTTTATAGAGCAAAGCCTCCTGCTACAATGCTAGTAAAATGCATTGCTTGACTTCATGATTTCTGATTTGGTGAACAGTTCTTGGATATGACAACAAAAGCATGAGAGATCAAAGGAAAACAGATAAACATAACATTTATAATCTGTTTGTACCAAACGGGACTACAAAGGACTGGACAACACAATCTGCAGAATGGGAGAAAAATGTTCGTGAGTCAGATATCTCAGAGCATGTGAGAGTCTAGAATATATAAAGAGCTATCACCACCCTGGTAATTTAAAGATTGTACCATTAGAGGTAAACCATGATCAGAATAGACATTTCTCCAAAATACAACTGGCAAGTAAACACATGAAAATGTGCTGGGTATAGTGGCACATGCCTTTAATCCCAGCACTTGAGGAGGCATAAACTGGCAGATCTCAGTGAGTTTAAGGCTAGCCTGGTCTACACCGTGAGCTCCAGTACAACCAGAGCTACAGAGTGAGACTGTAGTGGTTCAAATAGGAATGGCCCCCATAGGCTCATAAATTTGAATGCTTGGTCATTCAGGAGTGATACTACTTGACAGGGATTAGGAGGTGTGGTCTTGTTGGAGTAGGTGTAGATTTGGGGAAAGTGTGTCTTTGGGCTTTCAAATGCCCAAGCCAGGTCCAGTGTCTCTGTCTCTGTCTATCTGTCTGTCTTTCTGTCAATCTCTGTGTCTGTCTGTCTGTCTCTGCCCTGCTCGTGCAGATCTAGAAATAGAGCTCTGAGCTCCCTCTCTAGCACCATGCCTGCCTGCATCCCACCATGCTTCCTACCATGATGATAATGAACTAAACCTCTGAAACTGTAAGCCAGCCCCAGTTAAATGTTTCCTTTATGAGTTCCCTTGGTCATGGTGTCTCTTCACAGCAATAGAACATTTGAACTTAGAGACCCTGTCTTGAAAACAAGCAAGCAAGCAAACAAACAAACAGCAACAACTCCTCCAAAACAACAAAAAACAAACAAAGAAAACATATGGAGATTCAAATAGCTATAATCAGTGGGACCAATAACACTACTGGGGAAGGAGAATCTTCTAGACTGCTCAAGGGAATGCATAGGATATTGCCTGTTTTCTGAAAGCACTCTGGTCCTTTCCAAATGTAATCTCAGATGACCCAGCCACTATTCCCTAGGCATATACCAGGAAAACATGACTGTGCAAAATTAATATTCAAAACAATACCATTATAACCCCCAAAGAACACAGAATACAGCTTCTTCTTTTTCAGTCTTTAGACTTTTTCTTAAAAGCCACATCCTCAGAGAGTACTGATTTCAGAGATCCCGTGGTATTTTTGGTAATTGTGGATGCTTTGGGAGGCAGGGCTTCATGGGAGGTCTGTAGGTCACTAAGATGTACCCCCATGTGAGGTTCTGGTGGATTCTCTCACTTTCTGCTCTGACTAGAGACGTGCGTGCCGACACGCAGTCTCTACCCATTGTCACTCATGTAGTGAGGTGGCCAAACAAGACAGGTTGACTTTACCTGACACTATAGCATATACAGTGTGTGCTTTCTCCAGATGATGCCACTACAGTCTCTGAATGCCTCACTAGCTCATGTGTTTACTTAGTCATTATGATTCTGTGTCTTCGTGCTCCTTGCCTACCTTACTAGTTTGTTAGCCTCTTGAACGCAGACGTCCCATCTGTCTTGCCTAACTCACTGAGTCTGCAGCACATGATCAAACATCACATAATAGATGCTCATTAAATATCTACAGGATGACTGAATAAACTGCAGTGGACTTGGTTGGCTCTCTGTTTTCTATTAGGCTAGAATCCGGTTTCTCCTCTCTTTAACAGCTTGAATTTTAGATGAAGTGCCAACTTCTCATTTTTACTGTCAGCTATTGTTTTCTATCTTTCTTCATGATGCACAGATGAAAGGTGAAACTCCCCTGCACTTGCCTGCCCCCCCTCCCCCGTTCCAAAGGGATCATTTTAAGTTGTGCTGCCTGACCTCAACGTAGGGCTAATCTGTAGCATGCCTTCTACTATTTCGTGTCTATGCCTGTGACAGGCACTACTAATCAATCATGATTCTCTTTCCTGTTTGACAGCCTTACTATCCTTTTCAACAGGGCACTCCATACAATGACTTAAGTTGCCTAGAGCTGGTCATGAATTGGTGCTTTTGGCCATCAGTTATTTTGTGTGACACATGCACCATGCTGTCCCACCCAAATTAATGGCCATGCTCTTGTTCTTACTTCAGAGTCAAGGGGAGGGACTGTGGCATGCGGGGTGTGCACTACTAGGGAGCTTAGGGCAAGAGTCTTGCTCCCAGTGGGACTCTAGGCTGTCCCATTCTGAACCGAGATGTGGGGACGGCTGGGAGCACAATAGTTATAGCATGATCTAAATGAGATGTACACAATACTAGAAAGCTCTCACTGTCAGGGCGGCAGGTGCCTAAACTGTAAACAGAAGGGTATGTGTGCATGTTTGCGTGTGTACTTGTGTACGTGTGTGACTGTGCATATGTGCATCTATACCCTGTTTCCTTTACTCAGAGTGCAGAACTTGCTGCCAACAGTGCTAGCCCCATGGGGCCACCTTGAAGATGTCCCTCCCTCCACCTGCTGCAGCAGGAAATGAGAGCCTTGCCTTGCCCGTGGACTCCAGGCTCATTATGAGTTGGGTGGAAGATGGCATCTTCCATGCCTGTAGATGAAGCCAGTTGGCACCAGTGTCTCTTGCATGGCTGGCAATTAATCTCCCAGTCACCATCACCCACAGAGGAGGCTCTGCTTTGAATTATGAGAGCAACTCTGGCAATTTCCAAACTCGGGGCCATTTTATCAAGAAGATAAATTTGACTGCAGAGCAATAACATGACAGTCCCCCTTCAAACTCCCTCTCCCAACCCCCTGCTTCCCTGTTCCCTGCATCAACTATGGCAAGGGCAGAGGAAGAAGCTTTGTCTCAGTCCCTGACTTCTTTTCCAGGCAACTTCTCCAAAGGTGCCCAGGGCCAAGTGCACACCACTTCAACATGTTCATGGTTCCCTGATATGTCACCATTCCCCAGAGTAGGTGGTGGCTATCTCTACAGTAGTGTGGCTCTACCAGATCATTTCATTTAATTCAGTGATAGGATCACCGGGTAAAAGGTAAGGGAACAGTCACAGGGAGATTAAGGAATTTCCTCAATGTTGTAGAACGCTACAGAAAAGGATCAGAGCCAATGGGAAGCCAGAGCCCCTGCTCTACATTTTGATGAAGGTCTGTGGACACCAGGTGCTGTATCCTGGGAGCCCAGGGTTTCTTGCAAAAAGAAAATTTCTCTTAAAATGATGCCTGGCTTCCAGGCTACTTTCTGTGTTGTCAGGCTGTGATCTAGGCCTACTAAGGCCAAGTTAGCAGACCATTGCTGGTGAGATACCAAGTTTGCAGAGGTGGGAGCTCATGTGTCTCAAGCAGGTACATGTGGAAGGGGGAGTTGCGTAGGACTGGGCCACGCGCCACTGCTCTGTGGGTGTTCTACCTCTGGATTTATTCCAGAGCATCTGGAGACATTCCAGACTGCAGAGTGGGACTTGCAATTACTGATCGTACTGTAGCTTTAACAAGATGAGCATTTGGTACACAACGGGCAGTTGGCACGTTCTCTGCACAGAGGTTTAGCTCATTTAAACCCCCAGAGGCAGGTGTCTTTCCACACAAGATAAGGAAGCAGAGGCACAGGGCTAGTCAAAGGGATAGAGCCAGGGCTTGGGACAGATTGTGATCTGAGAACCCGTGATCTGAGAAGCCTTGGTTTTGAGTCACTGGAGAATGGGCACACAGCCTTTCTGTCTGTCACTCGCCTCTGCCCAGGGCTAGATCAGACAGGAAGCCCAAGAGCCTATGAATGGCACCAAGAGCGATCAGTGACTCAGGGGTCTGTGTGCCTAGAGGAGAATGAAGGAACTGCTCTCTGTCATTCTTACGCATTGGCCCCTCTTCCTGTCCATCACTCATCAAACTCTCCAAGTCTGATTACAAGGTCCACAGATAACGTGCAAGTCAGAGTATGCACATCGCTGATGAACAAAGAGAGTTCATCAGGCCTTGTGGGAAGTTTTGTTTGATTTTACTTTGTTTCTGTTTTGAGACCCTATGTATGTATAGGGTCTTTGTACGTAGCCCAGGCTGGCTTGGAACTCACAATTCAGTTTCAGCTTCCCAGGCACCAAGATTACAGGAATATACATCGTGCCCAACTGTAGGTCAAATCTTGAGGAAGGAGTTCAAATCTAGGGAAGATCACCAGTTCATGATAAATTGGTCTGGCAAATTGCACTGCACAAGAACTTTGGGGCCCTGATGAGGGTCAGGGCGTGTGAGGAATCACAAGAAGTGAAGGCTGCAGAGAGAACTGATGGAGGGTGGCCGGGAAGACACTGGTAGAGCCATACCATGGGGGCTCTTAAAAGTCAAACCAAGAGGCTGTCCTTTGCCTGTGGGCAAACAGTGGCATTGTCAGAGTGTTTTAAGGGTGACTATAGGCTGCACAATGGGAGGTAGACAGGCCAGAGGCATGATGGGAGGAAGGAGACTTGTAAAGAGGCTGCTGTATCTAAGCATAGATCTGGTGATACAGGATGTTGAGCATATGCTCCCACACCATGCAGGGCAGACCACAGACCCTGGCTTAGGCAGATGCACTTGAAGCCACAGCCTAACACTTCAGAGATTTTCTTGGCTCCATCAACCTGTCTTCTGAACAAGCTTTGGAGACATCCTAGTAATCTCCTATTCTACAGATGGGGTTCTGAGGCCCCATAGGGCTTAGGTGGTGTCACTAGTGTGTCAACCAGGGGCCAGGTTCTGGTCCTTCTGGGTTGATGGTCCAGGAGTGAGCTGGGATTCATAATAGTTCAGAAGGTCTTAAATAATCTGTGTGGATACCACTGTTACCCCATTTACAGATGAAGACACTTCACTTTGGGGGCTGAAGTAACAGGCTTAGGATCAAATGCCACGTGCATGTAGGCCTGGGATGTAAACCAGGGCTTATCTGGTTCGTGAAGCAGTGAGGTACAGAGAAGCACTGTACTTTGCCTGTGGATTTTCCTTCAGAACTTTATGCTCCAGAAGTTGGGACCTCAAATCACAGTAGTGAGTGGAGGTGATCTTCAAGAGGGCAGGGCTCAGTGGGAGGGAGACAGGTCATGGACCATTACTCTTGAAGGTACTGGTCTTGGAACAAGTTAGGTCTTATGGGAGTAGGTTGTAGGATTGTTGTGAGAGAATTAATGTTGACCGCTCTCTCTCCCCCCTCTCTGTCCCTTCCTCCCTCCCTCCCTTCTCCCACCCCTTCCTCTCAAGGATTTTAGTAGAAGCCAACGCCAGTGTCATACATCTACACCTTCAAGCCTGTGAACCAAAATAATTATAAACTAACCAACTTCAGGTATTTTGTTTGTCAGCAACAAATAGACCAAGACATCGGGAAAAGAGGATACAATGGAAGGTATCAGTATTTGTTCTGTCCTGGCTCTAAGACTCATTTATTATGTGACTTTGGGCATAGTCCTCTCTGGACCTGCTGTCTGCCATAACTGTTCTCCCTGCAGGGTAGGTAGGTGGGGTTAAGAGGGAAGAGAGGGGTTGACAACCATGAAGGGAGGTAATGAGATTCAAGATCCCTGTTAGCCTGAGGGCAGGGTTGGCTCTAGTATAGAGAACTTAAGCAGGTCAGGGACACTGTAGCAGACCCTGCTACTAAATCCTTGCTGAGTTCAGCATTTGGGCAGCCAAAGAGTCTCAATGAGCACAGAGAATACTCTTCCTAGCCCTAAGCTATCTGAGCCTCAGGGACGTGGAGAAGGCACAATGACAGCAGGATGCTGAGTCAACATTTTTGGACCATCCTCCCAGGCCCACTGTCCCAGAGTAGTCTCTCTGGTGAGAGAAAGAAGGGGAGGAAGCAAGGATGTAGATCTGACCGTCACAAAAATTCCTAAGGCATTTGTCATGGGTGCACTTCCCTGCGAAGGTCTGGGCTCAGCAGGGCATCCCTTCATAGCAGAAGTGGGCAGGGTAGCCATGCAGTCAGTGGAAGGAATACAGGGAACATGGTACAGGTGTCATCTTCCTCTACTTCCCATTGGCAGGTCCCAGCTTCCTGCAGGGAAGCGCAGAGGACAGAGCTTGTTGACTTGGACTCTTTTACGTCTCCTCTCCTGCTGTCTTGAATGACATCTCAGCTCACTTGCTGATACCCAGCCATGGAGTAGATGCTTCAAGAGACTGATATGAGGATGCCAGAGGGCTTGGCAGGTCAGAAATGTCTCAGAGAGGACATAAGGGGTGGCACGCAGAACAAGATGAGAGGCAGGAGGACCAGGAACAAAACCACAGAGGAGTTAGGTCTTAGAAGAGCTCAGGGCACTGCAGGGGAGAGTGGGAGTGTCACCTCAGACCACGGTAGGGGTGTGTGTGGTGAGGATAAGCTACTTGCTGCTCAGGATTCTTCTTACAATGGAGTTACCTCTGCAAGAAGTCAACTCATGGCCTATCAGGGTCTGTTTGTGATGTCCGGAGTGGGGACAAATTGTGGTAGATAGCAATGAAGTATAAGGTTGTCTACTTCACCACTTCTCTATTAACTAATGAAGCCTTCTCAGGCATTATCTATCTAGGTAACGCCTTAGTATCTGCTTAGTAACCCACTTATCTACACATCTATTTACCCACCATCCATCCATTTATCAATCTATCCATCCATCATTCATCTATCCATTTATAAACACATCCCTTCACCCACCCACCATTACTTGTCTGTTTGTTCATCTGTCTAATCATCTACTCATCAATTATCCATCCACCTACCTATCATGTATCTATCCATAAATCCATCTTCCCACCTACTTATCATCCATTAATTGAGCCACCATTGTTTAACTATTTAACCTTCATTCCCTCATTCATTCATTTATCTATCCATCTATCTACCTGATGCATCCATCCATCCATCCATCCATCCATCCATCCATCCATCCATCCATCCACCACTGGGTAACCTATTCATCTATTATCCATTTATCCATGCATCCTGGACCAATACCCACTAAGTGCTTATTTCATGCACATTCTAGGCTTACACCATCACCATGAATCAGACGGAAATGAACCTCTCAAACTAGACAGCAAGAGATCCCCCAACAGATGTTGTGGCACAGAGACGGGGAGACTCACTGTGTCCGTGGAACCTCCTGGTCCCACTTCAGGAGCATCCTACTCCCATCTGGTCTACAAGTCAGAGTTAACAGGAGAGCATGCCATTGTGAACCAGAAGGTTTTCAACCACAGGGTTCAGATATAATTGGGAAAATATATGCGACCACCCACAAGCCTTTAAAGATTCTCTAAACAGGAGCCCAGAGTGATTTATTCTACTATTAGGACACATCCTGCCTCTGAAATAAACACACTAAAATGAGCTCAGATGCCTCTCCACATACCTCAATCTCATATCTGTGCCATTTGGCCATCATTCCCTAATACTTTATTTCTGGCTTGCAGAAATATTTATTCATGGGCTGGAAGTCCACTGAAACAATTTCACAGGCCAATTTCCCCATTCATGAGCCAGCTGCTGTTACAGACCAGAGCTGTGGTGGAAGAATATACTTGTCTCAAACCCAAGCCAGCTCTCATTTCCTTGCTAGACCCATCAGTGGCCTCAAGGGCTTCCTATTCCTCTTCCTCTCTATCTAGAGCCAGCTCCATATTTCTTCTCTCTTCCCCAGGGCTGCAGCCTGAACCCATTACCTGTGCAAGTGTCCTGGACAAGCACTCTCCCACTGAGCTACACCTCCAGCCAGAGAAGCCAGGTTTTAAATATTGGTAGAGTCACTGTGTATGCTGGATACGTGGAGGTGTGAAGCTGGGTTAAGAAGCATCGTAAGTGTCAGGGTGAAGGGACTGGCTGGGGCCACCCATCAGCCAGGAGATTAGCTCTAACTTGCCAACTCATATCATGAGACTTAGAATCATGATAGAAAATGACCATTCGCTTTAACATGGAATTTATAGGAAGTCATGAATATTTAATCCATAAAATATTAAATTCACAAATGTTACAAATTTCAATGTTGTAGTCCCTGGAACATGCTGAAACAGCCTAGATCTGTGATGGCTGAGGCTTTCTTAAGTGCTGCCTTCTCAGAGTTTCACTGTGGCCTTCTGTCTCAGAGTCTGGACGGAGGTAACTGACCTAGGAGGCAGCTTTATTCGAGGTGTGTCACTGCGGGTACTGTCCGTCAAACCCGTTAGTACTGTCCGTCAAGCCCGTTAGTGTCTGTTCTAGCTTCCTTTACATTTGTGACAAAATACTCTGGCCATGAGAAACTAAGGGAGGAAAATGCTTACTTCTTACTTCATATTATACTTCCAGGTCACAGTTCATTACTCAGGGAAGTCATGGCAGCAACTGGAGGCAGGAGCTTGAAGCAGAGACCACCAAGGAGCACTTACTTACTCACAGGCTTAGGCTTAGCTAGCTTTCTTGGATAGTCCAGGACCACCTGCCTAGGGACAGTGCCACCTATAGTGGGCCGGGCCCTCATATATCAATTAATAATTAAGACAATCCCCCACAGACATGCCTACAGCCAGGCCGATCTAGACAGACAGTTCCTCAAATGACTGCGGGCTCTCTGAAGTTGATAATTAAAGATAACTAGGACAGAAACTCCATGTAAAACATATTCAAGATAGGAAGATCATTAAAGATCTTTGTTTCCCCCAAAGAGCTGATGCACAGGGGAGCAAAAGACTGGCAGTCATATTTTTGGCACATGCCTATGATTCTAACATTCAGGAACCAGTTCAAGATCATTCTCTGCTACATGAGTTCAAGGCTAGCCTGGGCTATGTGAGACCTCATTACATATGGACAAAAGAAAACGAAGCACAACAAAAGAGAAGAACATGTAATCTGTGTAACTGATTCTGCAACTGACTTCAACACGAGTAGAAACTGGTCTTTCCTCTTTTTTTTTTTTTTTTTTTTGGTGCTGATTAGTATTATGTAAGAAAGAAAATCCTGATTATTTCCATGAGTCAGACCTAGGGTCCGTGTAGACCACCACTATGTTATTTGCTATTGGAGAATGAAAAATCTTTTTGATGTAGGGGGTTACCTTTCCCCACTCCCCACCAAAGAAATGAGAAGATCCAAAAGCTTTAGGGAGAGGAAGTCCTGCAGGTGGTAAATAGAGTGATTAAAACCCATGGTTAGTGACACAATGGTGTTACTGATGTCCTTAATGTCCTCGTCTCTCAAATAAGGTATGAAAGTGTTTCTGTGAATCGCACAAGACCATTGCACTTCATGAATGCAGTCACCAAGCTGGACATGATTATCAGGATACCATTTCAATTCTACTTGAGCAAGGAACAGTGAGAACTTGGAAAAACAGGAGTTCTTGCCTGGGATTGCTTTCCACATTCCCCACCGACTCTGTTAGCTTAAATGTAGCAGGTTGTAGAAGCAGGCAGCTCCCTGATACTGTGGATAAGAGACAGTACAGTTTACTTAGAGTGGTCCCATTTAAGCAGCAGTCGTGGTGGGGAATAAACAGGGTTAGCTGTTACACTAGTCTGAAGTTGTGGCTCTGAGTGTAGCAAGAAATAATGGGTTAGTGGGCTAGCTTGCATGGGAATGGCCTGAATAGTCATTTCCAGGGCTTGAGAGGCTCTCCAAATCAGCTGGGATTGACTACTCTCTGGCATCTATCTAGTGGAGTAGAGCCCAGATCTCTTTGGCCAGTGGTCCTTAAGTTTCCTAATGCTTCGATCCTCTTTAATTCAGTGCCTCATGTTGTGGTGACCCCCAACCATAGAATTATTTTCCTTGCTATTTCGTAATTGTAATTTTGCTACTGTCATGAGTCATAATGCAAATATCTGTGTTTTCCCATGACCCCTGTAAAAGGGACATCCCACCCTCTAAAGGGAGTCATGACCCACATGCTGAGAACCTCTGTCTTAGGTTAATGCAGCCTTTATTTATGTGCAAAGAGATGTAATCTTACTGAGAACAGAAAATGAAAGCCAACTGGAAAACAACCTGGGAAGTGAATGTTTCCCTGAGCCTCACACAATTTGCCAGTAAGCTGCTCTATCTCAAAGCATTTGAGTACATTTGAGTACAACCTCTTACTGCTCTATGGGTGAACACTGAGCACTGCAGATTCCAGTGAACCTGGTGGAAGTTGCAGTCTTAAGACTGCAACCAAGAAAGGAAAACCCAAGTAGAAACAGCAGCAACTGTTTGGTGCAGTAGAAACCGATTTTTTACAGCTTTAACTCAAACCGTGTCTTAAAGAACTCGACAAACAAAGTAAGAACACATAGTTACTACATTATCTAAAATGCTCAATGATCAACAGAAACACAGAAAAAGAAATAGGAAAATATGAGTTATAGTCAGAAAATATCAAATAGGAACAAAACAAAAACCAGTCAATAAAAACTGTCTGTGTTTCAGATGTCAGACTGGATAGACAAAAACTTTAAAGCAATGATAAATATGTGTAAGTCAATGAGGAAAGTTGTGTTTAAAGAGTTTAAGGAAAGTATGATTACAATGCTTCAAGGAATAGAGTCTTGGTAAACCCTAATAAAGAACTAGATGAAGCCAGGCAGGGTAATACACACCTGCAATCCCAGCCCTTGGAAATTAAAGCCAGGAGGAGCAGGGGTTTAATGCCATCCTCAGGGTTCTAGCTTCCTTTTTATTGCTGTGATGAAACATCAAATATCAAGATAATTAGACAAGATTTTGTAGGTATAATTTTTCTTATTCTCAAGTAATTTATTGATGTGTATGTATGTGTGTTTGTGTGAAAGTAAACAGATGTGTGGGTGCTCAAGGAGGCCAGAAGGTGGCACTGGATTGCCTACAGCTAGAATTATAGGTGGTTGTGAACCACCTGATGTGAGTGCCAGGAACTGAACTGGTCCTTTGCAAGTGTCCTTCGTTGCTGAACCATCTCTCTAGTTCCCTCATTTCTCCCCCTAGCTTCCTTAAAGATATAAGGTTCTGCAATAACTATAAAGCCATTTTGTTATGTTCATGTTACATAAGGATACAGTGACTATGATAAATAAAAGCACAAAAACAGTCAGGGAAATGCATCAGATCAAAGCTTTACTGAATTGAATTATTACTATTCTGAAATAGATCATGATACAGGGAGAGACATGTATAACCCTCAGAAGACTATAACAGCAAATTAAACATGTTTACTTTAATGCCAAAGAGGCACAGGACATGGGCAAAAGGATGGAAGACAGAAGGAAAATACACTAAAATGACCCTAATACTAGTCCATTTTTTATATTTTTATTAATCTGTGTTTGTAAAAACATATGGATGGATTAAGCAACAGAGAGTATCAATAGTGAATAAGTAGACAAGATCAACTGTACACTGACCTCAAGAAATCTAGTTTTAACTAGATTAAAAAAAAAACCAAACAGATGAAAATAAAAATGAGAGAAGAAATACCATGCAATACTTGGCAAGATTTGTTTTTACATTTTTTATTTACTGAATCTAGTCCGTGCGTGTGTGCACACATACGTGAGCCACAGCATTCATGTTGAGATTGGAATACAACCTGTGGGGTAGGTTCTCCTTCCACGGTATGAGTCCCAGGGATGGGGCTCGGAATGTCAGCCTTGGTGGCAAGAACCTTATGATTGATCTTACCTGCAAAGTTATGCTAATTTCAGACCTGTTTAATTCAAGGTAAGAAATATTACTGGAGACAAGGGCATTTACTAGTGCCAAGTCAATATATCAGGAAGATATAATTGTTGGGTGAATATACGGAACAATGAGTTCCCCCAAAAACGTGATCGAGAATATTGTTGTAATTGAAAAGCCATGGGGATTTCAACACTGCATCTTCAGTAAGTAATACAACAGCTATCTAGAAACTCAGCAAGGATCTGGAAGGCTTAAAGCACACTAGTAACCAGCTTGACATAATCGATACTTGAAGAACGCTTCACCCAGTGTTAAACCAGACGATTGCAGAACTATCTCAGCACATATGGGGCACTCTTTGGGCTGTGTGGGTCACGACACAAGCAGCAACAAATTCGGAAAGATTAAAATGTACAAAATATGTTCTTTGGCTATAGTGTGATTAAAGTGGATACCCACAATAGGAAGATACATGAAAAATGTCGCACTGTCTTCTCCAACCACTGTACTCCTTAGTACAAGAGAAGGAATTATAGCCCCATGGTTGCTGTTCCTGCTCTCCTGATCTGGAAGAGATCCGGGGTGTTTGAGTCTGGGACACATTAACAGTGGCAGAATTTTGTCTCCATGTCCATAGAAGTTTCCCCAGTATCCTGAATTAACTGCACAAAGGTTAGCACTGTGCTACAGGTAATGTATCATTAGTAGGAAGAGAACTATCTAGAGGAACTTTAATCCAGCAACATGGTCACTCTGGCAAGGGATCACATCCAAAGATAAGATCTGTCCAGAGAGCAGACACTCCCTGGATTACAGTATTATCTGGCTGGGCTCTAGACATGCCCTTAGTACATATCTTTAATCCCTAACAATGAAGGTAAGGTTAGTTTGTAGAAGGAAGCAGCCATGTTTGTAAGTGATGTCTAATTGAGATGCAGCCAAAGTGATAAACCAGAGAAAGATTTTATAGAATGAATCAAAGATAAGGATATGCTCAGCTCTTAAGAAAATAGCACAGAATAGCCAGACACAGGTGGTGGTGGTGGTGATGGTGGTGGTGGTGGTGGTGGTGGTGGTGGTGGTGGTATGTGGCAGTTTTACAGGGACAGTTTTACAGAGACAGGTTGCAGCGAGAACAAGCTAGACATAATGAAGGTAGAGTGAGCCAGAGAAAGAGAAGGAGACAGAAGATTAGCACAGATTGCCAAAGTTAATATGAGGCTAAGCAGAGCAATTCAGTCAGAAGCTGAGAGAAGCCAGATTGAAAGAGTAAGCTTGGAAGATTAGAGGATGTGCAAAGGCTAGAAGCTTCTAGGCCTAGGTCTAGGGATAGTTAGAACAGAGAAAGAAACCCTCTTGACTCAGTCCAAGCTGTATATTCACACAACTTGGGTAAGGCTCTCATCTCATCCCTCCATCTGAGGAAATAAAAGTGACATCATAGAACCAGGCCAGCCCAGGTTACACAGCAAGGTCAAGAGTCATGGGTTCAAATGCTACCTCTGTTTCTGGTTGCTAGTGGCTATTGAACTCTTGGAGCCTCTTGACTCATTTGTAAAATTGGAGCAGTATCCTCTGATATAAGCTAACCAAAACACACTGGCTAACAGGGTGGCTGGCTCATAACAGGTGTTCAATATACGGAATTAAACCTTAGAACCCTGAAGCTATTTCCTAGATGCAGATCTACATGTGAAGGGCTACCAGATATGGTGGCACACACCTTACTTAAATCCCAGCACTCTGGAGGCAGAGGATCTCTTGAGTTCAAGGCCAGCCTGCTCTACAAATTGAGTTCCAGAACAGTCAGAGCTACACAGAGAAACCTAGTCTTCAAACAACGACACCAGCAGCAGCAAAACCAAACAAAAATAAATGTGAAGGGCAAAGCCATAACACTTGAAGAGGGAAATTCTATAAATTCCTTCATGACTTTAGAACCTTTAAATAGGACACAAAAGGGTCTAACAATTTAAAACGTACGACGGATCTGCACTGAAGTGAAAAACGCTAATGGGAGTTTGGGCCACACAGTGGGATGCTGAGAGGGTTCAAGGATTGCCCAGGGACTGAGATGAGAACAGGGTCAAGGTCATAGCCGAAGTAGGCAGGGATGCTAAAAAACGACTCGTGGGAAATATCCCATCGTTAACCATGTGCCCCAGGATGGTGCAGAACACCTCTCTAAGCTGTTTGTCAACCGAGACAGGAAGTAATCCTTTTCCTCATCTTCACAGAATCACCCTTTCCCCATGATTAGCTTTTTACCCTAACAGGCTTGTTCTTCGCTGGATACACAGGAGATTAGTCATGCCATCCATTACGGCCGCTCAATGTCAAACAGCACTAACAGCCGAACCCATCTGTGATGATGCAGGAAAACCAATTAAAAAACCCAGGCCTCTTGTTCATCCAGAGAACCCAAGACAGCCTGCCTTTCTTCAAATGATAAGAGGCCCCATGGGAATCCTTTTCAGATAGAAATATGCAGTCCTCAGCCACAGCTGACAGGAAGTGTGTGCTGTTTACCCAGAGTGTCTTTGAGTGATGGCTCCTTCAGCAGTGCCTCTGGGACCTCCCACTACCTGACTCAGGGTTGACCGAGCTGCCTTTGGGCCCCTACTTCTACAGCTGAATTGAGTGTTCTTGGTTCCTAACTTAAACTCACAAATAAACCTTCATTCAACTTCTGTGTATCTTGGCATTATCATCACATCAAAGCCAGCTTCAAACTGAGGGAAGGTGCCGTGTGTCCCTTCATTCTGAACGTACTTCATCAATTTGCTATACCCATGGCATTTGTGTGAAGACGGCAGTGTTGCAGCTGGGCCTTTCATTTTTCAAATCCCAGTTCAGGAGCTAAGACGGAACAAAATCTGACATGGGCATGACAACTAAACATTTCCTAAGCCAGGCTGGGAGCTTCGGCCTTACCCTTCTACTAAAGTCCCGTATTTTTGCTTAACCCTCGGTATAATTTATATTTTAAAAGAACTTAAAGATCATGGGGCTGGGCTTCTGAAGATATGAATTCAGTTGTAAATTACACACTGTCTGGGTTGCTGATAGTCATGTTGTTGTAGATAATTGGATTTCACGCTCAGCAGACAGGCCAGCACATCACTACTGCAGGTATAATTGATCACTCCGCTCCCTCACAATGCCACTGTCCCCAAGGTTGACAGTGTGTTGATGACATACTATGCATGTGTAATAGCCACGTGTCCTCTAATGTCCTTAAAATGTCAGGATCACTGTACATATTTTAAAGTACTAGGGAAATTTCTGAAAAAGCTTAAATTATTTCATGAGTGCTCTCTTAAATGTCATTACACATGTATTTACTGGAATCTGAAATGTCAGTAACAATAGAATAAAACCTTTTCCACAAGATGGCTATGTGATTGAAAGTACTCAACATAGTTTTCAAATTTGTAAAATTTTATTCTTGGGATGGCAGCAATAAACTCTCTACCCCAGGGAGTACAAGAATATATTTCATAATCCCATGTTCAGTTAAATATGCATAAGCTAAGTAATTGCATATATGAAAATAAACACTTATTTTATGGACTACAAAAGTAGGTATATTCTGTTCATCCAAAGACACTACAATAAAAAGCAGAGGCAATCCCTAGTCTGGAAATTTTGTGCAATAATATGTCTTGCTGAGAAGTCATTCACAATATATAAAGAGTGCCTAGAAATCAACAATAAAAACACACCATAAATGGGCAAAAGATTTAAGAGGTCTCTTAACAGGACTATAAAGTACTATACAAAGTCACCATAGAAATTCAAGCTAAAACCTCCACACACTATTTCTGTTTCCTACGTGAATGGCTAAGATGAAAAACTTAAGACTATATCCATGGTTGTCAGGGCATACAGTGGTCAGAAATCTCACATTTGCTCATAAGAGGCCAGGCAGGAACAGTCACTTTGGAAGTGTTTAGCTTTTACCCTTGAAAGCTAAACACATGTATATCCTTCCATTCAAGCTCCTTCTCCCAGGTGGGGTGTCTTTTATGTTCACTGGAATTGGGTCGTATACTGAGATGGCCATGTGCAGCTACTAAATAAAAACTAATTAAATTTAAGAAATTCATCTCAACATTGTTTTTGAGTGCTCAGTAGCCACATGTGGCTTGGGCTGTTACCGAACAATGAAGATAGAGACCATTTTCATTACTTAAGAATGTTCTCTTGGATATCACTCTACTAAGACATCAAAAGCACAGTTAATTCATTCATCATCCCAAAATGGAGAACACCCAGATACCCATTTGAGTAGAACAGTATATTTACGCAAAGGAATACTACATAGTGGAGAGACTACATGATCTACAATTATACTCAATAAGGTAGGTAGAGTGTGCAGTGCAATGTTGAGCAAAAGAGCACACTGCATGATCCCAGTACAGTGTGACACCTGGGTAAAACTAGTTGTGGTTGCCATTGGCAAAGGACAGTGAGTGGGGAAGCTTATGAAGGAGATCTGGGTGCAGGTGAGACTGTGCTTCCCGGTAGGAACATGCTCAGTTTGTGACAATTCTTTGAGCTCTGCGCCCTGGTGATGGTAGATACCTTTCTGTATGCACACTGAAGTCAGTGGAGTGCTGGCAAGGGAAGAGGAAAGTGTGATGGGGAAAATAAAAGAGATGGAAGAAAGGAAGGAAGGAAGAAGGAAGGAAGGAAGGAAGGAAGGAAGGAAGGAAGGAAAGAAGAAAGGAAGAGATTCAGATTTATAGTTTGCCTGTCTCCAAGATGTAAATACCTCCACATGGAGATTTTAAAGCTACCAATAGTTAAACCATTTGCTCATGAAACCCCTAAATATTTTTTTAATTGTTGACTCTTGTGGGTGACATTTCTGCTTAAGAGAGAAAGAGAAAGGGGGAGGGAGGGAGGGAGGGGGGAGGGAGAGGGGGAGGAGGGAGAGAGAGAGAGAGAGAGAGAGAGAGGGAGAGAGAGAGAGAGAGAGAGAGAGAGAGAGAGAGAGAGAGAGAGAGAGAGAGAGGGAGAGAGGGAGAGAGAGAGAGAGAGAGAGGGAGAGAGGGAGAGAGGGAGAGAGGGAGAGAGAGAGAGAGAGAGAGAGAGAGAGAGAGAGAGAGAGAGGGAGAGGGAGAGGGAAAGAGGGAGAGAGAGAGAGAGGAGAGAGAGAGAGAGAGGGAGAAGGGGGGAAGAGAGAGGAGAGAGAGAGAATGGCAAAGAAGGAAAGAGAAAATCTCTAGAGAATGAGCAGGGTAGGGAGGCTCAGCACTCCCTCCAGAGGTGGAGACTCAGGTACCTGAAGCTTGAAGTAGGGTAAGGGCTGCTTCAACCAGGAGCTAAAGTTAGGCTTCTCTGACTGTCCCTGGTGTATGGATAGGGACATGTGGGATGGGAGTGGGGACCTTGAAGTGACCTTTGTCCCTTGAAGCAGTTCTGCCATTTTATCCCTTTCAAAGGAGTCTGGTCTTCCTATCCTGAGCTCAGAGTGGGGCCTCTCTCCTAGGGCAACTTCTCACCTGTGTGGCAACTGCACTTAATTCTGAGGCAGGAGACTGAGGGTGGCATCAACTCATACACTATGTGACCTCATCCAGCTTCTTCTCTACCCTTGTTTTCCATGCCTGTGGTAAGAGGGAGTTGGGACAGAGATTTGGGAGGAAGAGCTCCTGCAGAAGGCTTATATCTGGCCTCCATTACAAGGCTTATATCTGGTGAGCTGGTTTGCTTCTGGGCAAGGGGAGGGGGACCCTGATGACAGCTGTCAAAATTGCTACACAGTCACTGTGCCAGGCTGGGGCTCATGGGAATGGAGAGAAGCTTATTCCTTGGGGGGAGGAGCAGTCTTAGGAGGACCTTGTAGGGAAGTCTGAGTATAGGTTTATAGCTACTGTGGGATTAAGTCAGGGAGGAATCAACCTTATTGAGCAGTCCCTGTGTTTACCAAACCCTCAGGTCAAATTGGAGACTTGGCCCAATTATCCCATTTCACAAGGGGCTAAGCAGAGGTTCAGAGAAGTTAACTATATTTGCTCCAGTGCTGGCTGAGCCTGGCTCCTTCAGACTTAAGTGCTGCCCCTGCATTTGGGCACACCTACTCCCACAACCGACCCTTCGACCCTTTCCTGCCGAAGACACATTCCATCCAGAGGTGCAGGGGCTGAAGGCTGGTTGGGGGGCTGAAGTGTGACAGTTAGTGGGGTGGTGAGGAGTGTGGAGGGCAATAGGCAGGAGGATGATTTTCTCCTAAACTGTAGAGAACAGTCTCTAGAAGCCTCACGGGGGGTTCAGGGACTCACGGGGAGGGGGAGGATGCAGGGTCCCTGGGCAGGTGGTTTCCCCTCCAGGTTCTGTTCCCTTCTTTCTGAAGCAGACAGGCTGTTCATTTCTTTGGTGGCATCATAGAGGACAACCAGCCTCTCCCTAGCTCTGGGAAGTGTTCCAGGCGCAGGGAGAGCTGAGCACCTGGGTGGCTAACTCATGGGAGCCCTTGGCAAAGGAACAGCGATGTGCTTACTCATCCCCGAGCTGGAGAGTAGGCCATCCCTCCATGAACCCAGCTTTGGGCGACAACTCCAGGGATCACTCTTCTCTTGGCAAGACTACTGGGTGTGGAGATCTTTTGCCCTCCACCAACGCAATGCTCACTCTCGAGTTCCTTCTCTTCCCCGCTTTCCCATACTTGTCCTGTCGGTGACCTCATCCCACTTCTCAGCACTGACAGCTCCCCAGTTTACACTCCCAGCTCCAGACTCACCCTTGAACCCCAGGCGCATACGTCTAGCTGCCTGCCTGCATCTCCACCCTGGTGTCTACACAGCATCCCAGATGCAACGTGCCTTCAAGTCCAGCCCAGTCAGGTTGCCAGCTGATCCAGGATATTCCCCAGTTCAGTCACTGACAGACTGGTCCTTCCACATGCTCAGTTCCAAACTTCTCCTCATCCTCCCTTCTCATCCACTCCATATCCGAATGGCTTCACTTTCCAGTCTGTTTCTGGCTTCAGTCTCTGCCCTATGCCCTCTCACTACATCCTGGACTATTTCCAGGCCGTCTGACTACCTCCACCTCTCCTTTGGTCCCCCTCCAGCCTCTCTTGTCATACCAGGGTGATCAAAACTTTTTTCAGCTTGTAATCCTCCAAAGATTCCCAGGAAGCAAAAGCCGAAATCTGACTGTGGCTTCTGGAGCCATGCATCATATGACTGATGTGCTAACTCTGGTACTTTCCATGTACTCTTCAGAACCACTGTTCCTCCTCTGCTGGAACAAGCTCCCATTGTTGAATGTTCCCCCTCAGAGTACTCTTCTACAAGACACCTGTATCAGTCTTCCCGCTGATAACCCATCTACCATAACATCTAACGATGTTTGTATTTTTGACAATTGTATGTGTGTGGGTGTTTTGCTTACACGTGTCTGTGCATCTGGACTTGTATGCCTGTGGAGTCCAGAAGAGGGCATGGGATCACTTCGAACTGGAATTAAAGTGGGTGGCTACCATGTGGGTGCAGGAAAATGAACTCAGGCCCTCTTTAAGAGCAGTAAGTACTCTTAACTGCTAAGCCATCTCTCCAGCCCCATTATGGACTTAACTCATTTCTACCTGCTACCTCATCCTGCCGTATTTGCTGCATACCACCCCAATACCTTATAAATAAACACATACCCTGTTTATGCTCATGTGACTGTGTGCACACATGTGTGGATGCCAGAGGACCTCCACTATACCTTTCTAGTTTTTGAGGTAAGGTGTCTCCCTGAATTTGGAGCTCACTGATTGGCTGTCTAGCAAACTCCAGGAATTGTCTTGTCTCCACTTTGCCAGGGTTAGAATTACAAGCACATGCTACCACACCTGGCTCCACTCGTATGCTGATCCAGCTGTGGTTTAGTTAAAACTGAGACCTGATCACTCCCATTCTAGTCTGATCCCCCATCTTCTAGCTGTAACACCCTGATTAATTCCTTTACTACCTTTAAGCCTCAGTTTCCTTGTGTGTGGAATGGACACATGAATCCTTCTTTGCAGAACTTCTTCAAGGAAGTGAGGAGGCCACAAGAAACACGGATCCTAAGGCCTTACAAGCATTTCCCCATGCTACCTCACAGCATCCCTTTAACATGAAAACCTTTATCAACTCCCATTTTATAAGTGAAGAAACTGAAACCCAGCAGTGAACAGCCTTCCCCTTGCTTCACCAAGGGACAGACAAAAAATAGTGATCTATGGGTATTTCCAGCTTACATTTAGAGTGACTCTGAGTTTACATCTAGGTGCATTGGGAAAGGTACCATAATTGATTAGTGAAGTCTGCTCTGGACACAGATACGGTGGAATATTGAGTGTGCTCCATTATTTTCCCCCTTTGCCTTCAAATCTTTCCTTCTGTTGATAGTTACAGAGGTAACTATGACAACAAGAATAGCAAAGAAACACTGTACTGTGAATGTCCCTCAAAGGTCCATGCATTGATGAGAAGTAGTAGAGCCCTTAAGAGGTGGGGCCTTGCCAGAGAAGTCAGATCACCAGGGACATGCCCTTGAAGAGGATGTTGGGAATCCATGAGGCAAACAGGTTTCCTCTATTATTGTTATGATGTTCTACCTCAGCACAGGCCCCAAATCATGACCAACTGACCATAGTCTGAAACCTCTCAATCACGAGCCAAATAGCTGTGTCCTCCCTAAAGCTAATTGTTCTGTCACAGCAACAGAAAGCTAACACACGGCCCAAATCCCATTTTACCCCTAGAGCCTCACCTCTCTGTTTTCCCATCTCCACTGTTAAAGACATGGCTGACACAGAGACAGGTAGTCGGTTGGTTTCTTGAGCATCTTTTCAGAGCCTGACACCCTCAACTCTCTCCCCATGGCTCAACTCTCTCCCTCAACTCTCTCCCCGTGGCTCAACTCTCTCCCCGTGGCTCCTCAAATCTGAGCAGCAAACTGTAAGATTCCACCAGTTCCATTTTATAGATGAGCAAACTGAGGGCTTGGGAAGGTAAGTACTCCCACAGCTGGCAAACATCAGTGCTAGGGTGTTCCCATATCAACAACCCAACATTACCTTACTCTCACAGGGTCAGGGGAGCATCTTGGGCATACAGGGCCCTGCCACGCTATGATTCCTGCCAGGCCTCTGGCAGCCACCACGAAGGACAGTGATATGGCCTCTTGACTTCTCCACAGATTGTGGGGTATATCCCCCCCTCTTATTTGCTTTGCTACAGGCTTAGTCTCCAGTCTCTTCTGCCCTCCAAACAACTCCTTCAGCTCCATCCCCAGAGGCCATAGGGAAGCAGCTTGCTACCACCACACAGGGAGCTCCATGGTGCTGCCATCTGCTAGATGACAAGGAAGAGGATGTGTAGCATCTGTGCTTAGCGCCTAGGTCCCCAGGGAGTCCTAGGCTGCTCTGCCCAGCAGAGCCCAGATGGAACCGATTCTCCCATCCCCAGACTTACTGAGTAACAACAGACCTCTTCCACACTCAGGCCTCCAGGCAAGACCTCTCTGTATGCTGGGAAGGGTTCACAGACATCACTTCAAGCAGGGGAGCCCCCTTTCCTTTTGCACCCACATGGCCTGTGCACATCCAGTCTTCCCTAACACAGTTCCCCTTTTTCTTGTTCTCACTGCATTTCTCCCTCAGTCTTCCCATCTTCCCGATGGGGCTGCTGGTGAGAGCTGTTGGAAGTGCTCTGCAAGGGGCAGAGGCAAGCTGAGGTATCTGAAGGTGAAATGGGGCTGGATGTTAACAGACCTACAGCCCAGCCCCTTGTGACTGATGTCTGCCCAACTCCCAGGAGGCCAGAGAAGCATGCTACATCCCCGGGGCTGCAGGCGTTGGCTGCTCGGGTTTCAGTCACCTTGCTCTCTGTTCCAGGTAGATGTGACCCCTCCACTCTCTGCAGACTTCCCAAGCTCTGACTCCTGGACAGAGGTCTTTCTTTGGGAAACCGCTGGGCTCGGTTTTCCCTTTGGTGGGTCTCACATTTAAACCACAGGGGCCGGGGGAGCAGAGAGGTGTGGCAAGGTCACCATATGAGCTAACATGGTGGTCTCTGCCATGTTCCTCACTGCACAGAGCAGCTCTAGATGGAAGAGTGGTGTCAAGAAGAAGGGGGGTGTGGGCGTCCTAAGTGTTTCTTTTCTTTATTGTTTTTAAAGTTTTACAAATTTAAGACAATATTTCCTCCTATAGTCCAGGCTGGCCTGGAGCTAGGGATGACCCTCCTGGGTGCTACGGTTACAGGACTGCTCCCCAAGCCTGGCTCTTAAGAGCTCTGTTGGGGCTTTTCAGGGTTTTGAAGTACCCCCTCCATACCCCTGCACACCATACCTGAGTGAGGGTCTTCAGCCTGCATGCTGGCAAAGCCCACGGGGTATTGGCTTCATTCACCTGTCCATTTGCTTAACCAACATTTACTACCTACTAAGTGCTAAGCAATGAGCTTGGTGCTGAGGGCAACCAGAGGGCAAGGCCACAGCATTTCTGCTTTCTGGAAGCTCACCTTCTGTTGGGATGTGTTCAGCAATTAAGCATAAAGGGAAGTGAGCAACTTCTAGACTTCTAGATTGTGTCTGAAGGGGCGGGGGACAAAGGGGCTCCAAATGGCAAACTGCTGGCCTCACTCAGAAACCCCAGGATTCCCTTGGGCAGTCAGCACTGATGGATGTATGCACAACAGGGAGACTGAGAGTCATTCATAATTCTGGCCTGAGGACTAGATTCAATGGTGGTACCCAAATCAATATATGTATGGTTTATATCACAAACTGATATAGATGTAGATATAGATGTAGATGTAGATGTAGGATGGATGGTTTGGAAGGAAGATAGACCATTCAGTTTGGGGCAGGTTGAGTATGAGGTGGATTGGGGGCAGTAGAAGGCAAAGGGACCCAGGAAGAAGCTGGGACAGACAGGCTGGGAGGAATCTGCCTGAGGCTGCATCCAGAAGCAGGGCAACAGCGCAAGGATGAAGTCTGGCTGTGCAGAATAAGGAGGGGGCTAGGCTGGACCCTGGGTCTAAGCAACAGGGACAGGTACAGTTCCCCTCCTCCATGCTAATGGAGCCTCAATGGACAGGATGCATGTAGAGTGGCTGGAAGGATCAGGAGTCAGGAAGGGGGAAGCCACCAACAGTGTCACATACAACTGGGCTCTCCTTCTCCACTACCCTCCTCCCCCTCTTCCAGGTGGCCAGAGTTACCACATCTAGCTATACTCTTGGCAGATGAGCCTACAGCTGGCCCCTTTCCTGCAATATAAGGGGTGAGGACCCTGCCCAGATTCTGACTAAACCCCATCTGCGTGGGACATGCAGCCCTGGCCTCCTTCACTGGCATTCCCTTAGTACTCCAGGAGTTAGTATCTGGGGCTGTGACTATGTGAGGAAGATGTGCTCAGACCAGGGTGGCACAGACTAAAGGTAGAAACTCAGGCAAACCTTAGTGAGAGTGAGGTGAGAGTCAGTGTGTGTGGACACCAGGACAGCAGGTGGTGTCCTCTGATGTCACCTCAATGCATAGCCACGACTTCTCAACAATCGTGCATTTTCTTCAGTCAATAGGGGCTTTCTGGTGAGAGGCATGGGTTGACTTTCCTTAGGGGGTCAGTCCCAAGGACCCAAAGTCATTAAGCATCATTTGAGGGCATTTAAGTTTTGGAAGAACTGAAGGCTTCTGTTTCCCACAGAAACCATACATCACAGCACACCATCACACTAACGTCCCTGGAAGGCTGGCATTCTCATCTGATGCTTTGCTCACTTAGTTGGCCATGGGGTTGTGGGTGGACAAAGTGCATTCTTTGTATGCTTCAGGGCAACCTTGATCCACATTTTGAGAACAGGACAAAGTGTGACTTTTAGGTTCCAGGGAGCCCATTGCAGATGTTGGCACTGCCTGTGTCCCTGTGCCCTAGCCCCAGATTCAGTCCCTCCACACTAACCCTGGTCAGACTCAGTGCCTTGGCCAAACATCCTGGCGCCATCCTCACAGCTCCACCCTCTAGCTCCGTAGTAGCTGGACCCCAACAGTGATGGACAAGGAAGAGACTTACAGGGGCAAGGGCGTTTGAAGGACATGTAATCCTTGGAGCAGAACAGCGGAGCCAGCCTGCCCACGAGCACAGCTCTGACTTCTTGAGGGGGGAGGCCCCTCCACTCACCTGTGGAGACACAAACAGGCAGGTGATGGGATGCCTACAGCATCCACCATGTCCAGGGGCTAGGTGCTTGCATCACTTTGGGGGACAGGTCTTAGGAACACATTCCTAGTCTGGGATCCTTGGGCTAAAAAGTATGTGTGTGTGTGGGGGGCGGTGTGTAGATACAGGAATAGGGTGAATGCTTGACGAGGTCACAATGATGGGGGTGCAGATCTCTCTCTTGGGTGGACCTGTAGTGGGAGTGTAAAGCCATGGAATTCTACTGTGGACCATTCACTGTTCCCACATCGTCCATGGGCTACAGCATCCCCAGTTCCCCGGGGCTGTAAGGCGTGGATTAATTCTTAAAGTCTGGTCCAGAGTCTTCATTTCACAGAGGAAAACAGACCCAGAGAAGGGAGAAGTTTGTTCACAGGTTTGTGGCTGGCTTTAGGAGGGTGTCCCCTGACTCCCAGCTCAAACTGTGTTAATGATTGTCGCTCTAAGAACCAAGGTGCTCTTTTGAGGCTCGGAGAAGTCATGTAGCCTGGCCAAGATCCCACAGCTGCCAAGTAACAGATCTGCTTCCCTCTCCTGCCCCTGGCCAGCCAGCACGTCCCTTTAGAAGGTAGTTAGTGCAGCAACTTAGGAATAAACACAAATGGAAGGGAGATGCCTCTTCCCTATCTGTGCTTTATCCCCCCATGAACTTGGTGTAACACCTAATTTTCCGTGCTGCTAGGCTTGCCCGGCAACTTTAACTAAAGCTCCTATACAAGGGGAAACATTTTCAAAGTAATATCCTCTCATGCTACACTAAGTAACGGAACCTAGCCAGTCTCTCCTTGTGTGTCCCCAAAGAACATAGCAAGGGTTCTTACTTTTTAGGGAGTGGCACGCTTGACTTCAGAAACTAAAATGCACTTTAAGAATTTTATTGTTGTTATTGTTGTTTTATTTTTGGGTGGGCATTTCGCCTGCATATATGCCTGTGTCCACTTGTATATCTGGTGCCCTTAGGGACCAGAAGAGGACTTTTACTTCTTTGAAACTAGAGTTTCAGAGAGTTGTAAGCTACCATATAGGTGCTGGGAACTGAACCTGGGTCCTCTGGAAGAGCAGCCAGTGCTCTTACCTGCTGAGCCATCTCTCCATTCCCCTAAAATGCACTTGTGGGGGGTGACTGAGTAGGACCATTGATGCTGAGTCCAGGGTCTCTTGCAAGGAGGCCAGTGGGAAATAGCCTGTCCCCTTCCCTTCTGTCTTGAAGGCCACCACCCTCTTTGATTGCATCGTGTGGCCAGAATGTGAGCGTCAGACCCCAGGCTCTCAGCCTAGCCTTTTCATAGGGCTTTCTGCTCCAAACATGCAGGAAGTTTGGATGGTGCCCATTGCCTGAGCACACTGAGTGGAAACATTGACTTTTCTGTTTAGTAAGTGAACAAGGGAGCTGTCTTTGGACTCCCTTGCTTTTCTCCCAGATCTCTTAATACTAAAGTCAATGCAGCCACTTCCTGGTATTGACTCTGGACAAAGCACTTCACCTCTCTGAACCTCATATCCTTCCCAGGGAAGCAGGGATAAGCTTGGAACAGACCCTAGGAACAGCAGGCCTGTGACAAGCCTCCAGGCGCCCCCTTTGTTCTCAGTGGGGGGCAGGGGAAAATACAACTGATCTGGGGACACCTCTGTGAGTGGTGACTTGCCACTCTCCTTCCAACATTGTTCAGCTTTCCCTGTGTGAACCCTAGGCTGGCCTGACATCCACTCTTGGTCTCCATAGAAACCAAGGGAGAGTTTTGAAGGGGGTGCGAGGGGGGGGGGCTGGGGTAGGGGGATGGGGGTAGGGTTGGAGGTGATCTCAGGCTGCCCAGAGAATGGATTTCACACCAGAAGAGTCAAGAAAAAAAAATTTAAGGTCTGTGAAACTTGTTTTCAAAAATTACATTTGTAGATGTGCAGGGGTACTATGTGTGCATGTGCATGTACATACATGTGTGTGTTAAGGAGACATGCCAGTGAGCAGATATCTCATCCTATTGCTCCACCTCTCTCTGTCTCTGTCTCTGTCTCTGTCTCTGTCTCTGTCTCTCTCTCTCTATCTCTCTCTCTCTCTATCTCTCTCTCTCTGTCTCTCTCTCCTTTCTCCTCCCTCTCTCTTCCTCCTTCCCTCCCTCCCCCTCTCTGTGCTTGTGCATATGTGTGCACACACACACATGCCTGTGCATGCCTATATGCGTGTGAAGGCCAGAGGAAGGCATCAGGTGTGCTACTCTAGCATTATCTACCTTATTCCCTTGAAACAGGCTCTCACTGAACCAGGAGCCGGCGAGCCTCAGAGACCCTGTCTCTCTCCCCACAGCCTAGCTTTGGGTTACATGGCTTTCTTGGCTGGCTTTTCTCTCTCTCTCTCTCTCTCTCTCTCTCTCTCTCTCCCTTCCTTTCTCTTCTCCCTTCCTTCCTCCCTCCCTCCCCCCCCCCTTTGTTTCTTCCTTCCTTTCCCTTTGTTCCTTCCCTCCTCCCCTCCTCTCGCCCCTCCCCTCCTCTCTCTCTTTCTTTCTTTCTTTCTTTCTTTCTTTCTTTCTTTCTTTCTTTCTCTCTCTCTCTCCTCTCTCTCTCCCTTTCTTTCTTTCTTTCTTTCTTTCTTTCTTTTTCTTTCTTTCTTTCTTTCTTTCTTTCTTTCTTTCTTTCTTTCTTTCTCCCTTTCTTGTGGGTGCTGGAATCCTAACTTAGGTCCTCATGCTTACGGAGAAAGCCTTATTTACTGAGCCATTTCTCTAGTCCCCCAAGAAATCTGTTTTAAAGACAAAAATGGATGTGTTCATCCCTCGCTCAAACCCCTTCCACAGCTCCCCTGCACCTTCAGGCAAATGTCCCATCCCTCACTCCAGCATCCACAGCCCCAGCAGCGTCTTCTAACTCTCTAGTGTGTACTGGCCTGGTGCAGGGGTTTAAAAAGTGAATTTTGAAGGTATTCCTGTAGGGCTGCTCCTGAGACCCAAGATGCCATGGGAGGTGCTTGTTACCTTCTCTTGAGGGGCTCCCCTTAGGGTGCTGCCTCTCTGAGAGGACTCTCTGGGGCTACCTGTTCCCCTCACTGGGCCCAGTGACTCTGAGGTGAAGGCTGATGTTTCTCAGGCCATAGGGAGGATGGGTGTCTCACAGCCCAGGGCCTAAGAACTCCCGTATTCCATGTGGTCTGTGGCTCAAGCAGACAGTCCTACGCGGGGAGGCTTTGGGGACACTTGGCTCTGTAAATGTGGTTTGTATGGCTAAATGCTTGTTAAGTGCTCCTTCAATCACCTGCTCTGTTGGAACAGGACCTTAGGCAGAGGAGAAAACGGAGGCCTGGGGTGGTTTACTTGGTCAAGGTCACAGAAAAGACAGGAAGAGCTGTATGCACAGCTACTCTGCCACTCTTGCTGTCCTTCACGCACTGCCCCTGGCATCCATGGGGATCTGCTGTTGCCCTGGTGTTCTGGTTAGCCTACTAGCAGGCTACAGTTGGGCTCTTGAACTTCAGGGCTGTTTTCTCCACCTGGCCTATTGTTTCTGGCCTGTCTAACTTGAAGAACTTCTATGTTACCATCAAATCTCAGCTTTGGAGATCTCGTTGACTGCTGGTGACAGATCAGTCACAATGGTGGCACTTTCCCAGCATGGGGACATCCTTGAAGCCAACTCGAAATGATCCTAGACACAGAACATCTTGGGAGGGTGGAGGATCAGCATGGTCTAGGCACAGTAGCTTGGGGCTCAGTTTGGAGGGTATTTTCCCAAGTACCTGGAGTGTTAGAGTAAGTCAACCTTAGCCTTAGACTAATGTATGGTGCTATGCAGTGATAGCCTTCAAATAATGATCCGAATGCCAAGAGCAGGCTTTTCCTGTAGACCTGATTATCTCCACATAGCCTGCTGTCTATGGCTACACTGATATATGTCACATCCAGGCCACCATTCCCTGTACTGCACACTGCAGTTTACATGTCGCCTCTGGCTGCACTGTCCCAGCACCCATTCCTTTCAGTCCTGCAAGGGGTCTCCTCAGATCCTTGGCAACAGAAAGAATGGCTTTTCTTACTTTTGAAATTTTTCCTTTTTTTTTTTTTTTTTTTGGTTCTTTTTTTTTTCGAGCTGGGGACCGAACCCAGGGCCTTGCGCTTCCCTAGGCAAGCGCTCTACCACTGAGCTAAAAAAATTTTTCCTTTTTTTTAAAAAAAATTTAAATTTATTTTCATTTTATGGATTAAGTCTTGCTATGTAGCCCATGCTGGCCTTGAACCCAAGTTCCTCCTGCTTCAGCCATTTGAACACTGGGTTACAAATGTGTATCACCACACTTAGGGTCCCAGGTATAATAGGCAAGCATTCTATTCCTGATTATTTATGTGTGTATGTGTGTATATATATACATACATATATATATATATATACATACACATATATACATTCCACATATATTCCACATATACATTCCACATATATTCCACATATATATCATATATATATATACATATATATATCCTTTAATGGGGTTTCTCTGGATTCAAAAGAAGAGGTGTTCAACTCTCAGTCTATTTTTCTCCTCCAAGTGACTTACAGGAAAGCCACTGCCTGGTGGCATCAGACGCTCTGGGCAAAACCCCAGGACAATGGATCTAGATGTGTGCTAGGTAACCATGTGAACAAGCCTACCTGGGGTTCCTGTGTGTGGACAGAGCTGCCAGGCAGTAATGGGACAGTTGGACAAACCTGGTTCAGGTGGACTGAGACCATGGTTTTTCTGTATGTAGGAATTGTACCCAACCTGTCCCGGCCAGTGTGGGCCCATTTAAGGTCACTATTATCCTGCCCATCTCGCTCTGAGCCTAGCACCAGAGTCAGCTGTGACTCATCTCCGACTGGATTGCCTGGCTCAGAATGCAAGGGAGGGTGGGCGGGTAGCACTCCAGGCTTTGAAGTGGCTAAATAGTGTGTGGAGACCATGTCATTTGTACATCCTTTTATGGTCCTGTTCTGGGCACACCTCCACTCTGGGCTTGCAGGATACTCAGACCTGGATAAGGAGAGTGTGGGGTCTCCTGGGGAATATTGCCAGGGGAGACACCTGCCTCACACCAGAGCAGACAGGGAGGGCTCCAGGAATGGGCTGGAGCTCTCTAATCATGTCCTAGGGACCATGAGACACACCTGCTCCATCGCTGTCCCATTCTGTCAGCTTACCAGGTCCTCAACATGAAACTCAACTTTTATAGATGATCGTTCTGAGATTCAGAATCAGAAGGAGGCCTGTCGAGGTGGTAAGCACATTGCCCTAAGAAGGCTCCTTGGAAGAGTCATAGCTGGGCAGGGTCAGCCTTTGTCATTTCTGGAGGACATTCGTGAGCTTAGGGTTACACTGACTGACAGGTGATGGGGGAGATATCTGTCACGGGTTCTGATGCTACACAAACTCACCACTATATGGCAATGGTCACATATGCTGGGCAACAGGGGAGACAGGACAGAGACAGATGTGCAGGCAGGGGACAGTTAGATAAAAAAGGCTTTGGTAGGAGAGATAAGATAAGCCATCTGGGGAGGAAATTCTAGTTGAGTGGAGTGGAGCATTTGAATACCCTGGGTAGGAAAGTGCAGGGGAATTTGACAGATATTTGGATTTGAGATAGAAGGTGACCAAGGGGAGGTTGGCGATCATGGTTCTGAGTCCACTCTGGTGTAGAGGGGCGAACTGCAGACTATGTGTAAGTGACATAGATAACCTAGCACTCTGCCTGGCCCACAGGAAGTACACAGTGACTACCGAATGAATGAATGACGTCATCTCACAGGGCTTTGTTCTCTGGATCTGTGGGTGGGCATGTGATCACTCAGAGCAGGAAGGAAGTGAGAAATTTTCCTGGACTTGGTTAGATGCAATGCTCTTGCAACGGGTACTACTCACCTCGCCCCTGCAGGTCTAATGCCACCAGCAGAACTTTGTTCTGTCACAGGAAGGGACCCAGCTGGGGCCTTCAATGGGGAGGTGCCTTGGTAAGTGCTGCTAAGTCATACACTATTTATAGTGTGGTTGACGTCAGGAGAATAAACTCAGGAGTTAGGATGAGGGAAAAGATAGTGGCCACAGAGTGGGTAAGGGGGCTTTAAACTCACTGGCAGGCCCCATGTGTGGTGTACTGGACTGGTCAAGATCTGTCTGGTGGTTTTGGGGTTTCTACTTGCACTAATTTACCAGAACTGTCCCTCTCTAGCAGTGGTTCTCAACCATTCTAATGCTTTGACCCTCTACCACAGTTCCTCATGTTCTGGTGACCCCAACTACAAAATTATTTTCATTGCCACTTCATAACTGTAATATTGCTACTGTTATCAATTATAATGTAAATATTTTGGTAGACAGGTGTTTGCCAAAGGGGTCACAACCCACAGGTCGAGAACCACTGCTCTCTCTGTAGGGTGTAACCCCACCACTGTGGCCAAAACGTAGAGGTCTAGTGTCTTAGGCAATCTCATGATCTAGGCCATCTGCCAGCTGGTCTGATCTTGACCAAGAGTACACAGAAGCCTGATTCAGGGCTTGGTAACACCAGAAGAGACCCAGGCAGGCATTATTTATGATAATGAAGTATGACATAATCCCAACGTGGCCACCACCATCAGTAAGAGAGGACTGAGAAATCTATGGTACCCATTTATAGTGGGATACTATATAGCCATGCAATAATGTTTTCCAAAAATCTTAATGACTTCTAGACCCTCAGTATAATGTTGGAAAGAGAATCTTGAGTATTTTAGGGAGAAAAAAAACAGGTTATAGAACCATGCATGACCTTTATTTTGTAGAACAGAGTCCTAATGAAAACATTCACACACAGCAAAAGATTAGGATGAAAACAGAATATACTAGAGGGATTAAGGAAAATTTTTATGCATTATATACTTTTTTATAATACCCAACATTTTTTTTACAGTGAAATGTATTGATTTTATAATCTGAAAGATCATCAAAATGAAGATTCAGAAAAGAATCCTTTGTGGTAGAAAGTAACTGGAAGGAAAAAAAAATCAATGCCAGTTTATTGGGAAAAGGCTAATTTGCCTTTGAACTTTTATTACTGAAAAAGATTTTTCCTTCTTTTTTCAGGTTAACTTCACATCTAATCTACTGATAAGGAGTTACCTTAAAATACTTGAAAATAATCTTTTTGTGGTATAGGGGATTGAGCCCAGGGTCTTGTATATAGGACATAAGTGTTCTTCCACGGAGTTAATCCTCCCCACACTCTGGATTCTAAACATCACTTTTTATTTTTATGTTTGTTACTAAGCAACTCAGGTTGACATTGAACTCACTCTGTAGTCCAGAGTTGTCATGAGCCCGTGATTTCTTTGTCTCAGCCTCTAGAGTGGCTGGGATTGCAGTTTGCATCTTAATATTCATCAAGCTATCCACGATACTTAAGCAAGTCTTTTTAAAGAAATTCCTTATTTTACTTTTTGCATGAGTGTATTTGCATGTGTAGTCACGTGTGTGTGTGTGTGTGTGTGTGTGTGTGTGTGTGTGTGTGTGTCTTGGGGTTCAGAAGAGGGCATCAGATCCCCTGGAGCAGGAGTTACAGGTGGCCGTGAGCCACCTAGTTGGGGTGCTGCAAGCTAAAACATGCTGGCCTTTGGCCAGAACAGCACCAGGAACTCCTAACCACTGAGCCATCTCTTTCAGCTCCTGAAGCAAGTCTTATTTGCCAAATATTTGAGGGAACAGTGTCTCCCATACTGTAATATTTTGTTTTTAATCGATCTACACACTTGGCAAGAATAATAAAAATAGCAGACCTCCTGTTTGACAAGACATCTTATGATTTTGCATAGCTTACTGAATGTTGAATGCCATTCTAGTCTCAGGAGACATGAGAGGGAGTCATATTCCTGAGAGAAGGTAATGGTTAAGTAAGGGCTATAGATGTTGGAGGTGATAAATGCTTCGGAGGAAACTGAAGAACTGTGGATAATGAGTGGGAGACTGCTCTTTTAAGTCAATTTGACTAAATGAGTTTGATAATTGTATGAGGAGGAAAAAAAAGAGGAGTGTCTAAAAACGCGATAGCCCACGGACAGTTAGCACCTTCATTTTCAGCTCTTAGACACAAAATCATTAAGATCTCCATGGAGGAATCATCTTGATAACTAATTGCATGCCGCCGAAGTTAAAATGTGTTAATTATCAATTTCACAAACTCCGTGTAAAATTACGATGAGTCACAGTGATGTTACCTATTCTATACCCGGCTCCTCAGCCTTCAGGAGCCTCAGTGTTCTGACCGACACGGTGGAGTGTCGGTGATTATAGGATGGTCCTGCCTGCCCCCACTGTACCAAAATTGCTCTTGTCTTAGATCAAAGCAAAAGTGCTTGTGCTTACAAAATCCTGTGTAAGGGATGTTTACAACACAGATACAGCATGGCTCCTGGCCAAGTTCCACTGGACATGGTCGTACCCCTCACATGCACTATTTCTTCAGTCTTCATGACTGTTCTGGCAGGTGTGCAATCAATACTCATTCCGTTTTCAAGACAACACTGTGTCTACAAAGGGGGGGGCACCTGCCCAGAATCAAATGCTGTAAACCTGGCCGATAGCTCTAAGAGCTGTGCTGGCAGCCACAACTCTTACCGTGTGCTCACTTCCCAGGGGGCAAGCTTCCATGGCCTCAGTTTCTCTTTTAGAAGCTGTGAACAGATTGGTTCCTTCCTGCTCCCTACCCCATGCTTGGCACTAGGCCTTCAAGAAATGGTAATGCCCTCTGAGGGCGCTCAGTCGATTATTGCCGAAGAAGACCCATGATCGCCCCACATCCCCATCACACTCCCTATCAGCTGTGCTCCAAATACTGAGTGAAGCAGCAGAACAAGCCTAATTAGCTTCTGATGAACTCCTCTGGGAAGAGGCGGGGAGAAGATTACAGGAGATGCAGGGAATGGGACACCCTAGTGAGTGAATGGGGTGCGGGGATAGAGGAAGCTACGAAGAAAGGAGAGAGGGACTTCTGGAAGGAAGAACCTCTAGGCAGCCATTCTGCCCAGCAACAGGTAGACACACTTCCTGTTTTCATCCCAGCAGGAATGGGAGGTGTCATTTGCTTTCTTTCCATGCTCCTGGTTCCCTACAACCTCTGTGCCACTCCGTGGATGCTCATATTTTCCCTAAGACCTAGGCACGTGACTGGTCTGCTCCAGGCCTAAGGTCTCAGCTGCCCACACTCAGGAAGATTCTTTCCAGAAATCAGGCTCGATCTTAAGTTCAAATCATGCTGTCTGTCGCCAGCTCCAGTTCCTTCAGCAGGTTCATCACGGGCTCCTGGGCACTAATGGCCTGGATAGACATGTCATAGTCAGCAAGGAATCACAGAGGGTACCTTTCTGGCTCATGGTAATCTAATCTCACTGACCCATTGACTGAGCATCTTGAAACCTGTTGGAACCATCACCTGTGGCTCACCAAAGTCACCCCCTGGCAAGCAATTCTCTCTTCGCCTAAACCAGAGTAGATCTAGGTGTGTAAGTTCCTCTGTACAGTGTGTGTGTGTGTGTGTGTGTGTGTGTGTGTGTGTGTGTGTGTGTGTGTGTGTGGTGTTGGTCTGGGGCAACAAGTACCAGCCAAAGGCAAAAGAAAAAAAAAAGGCAGAGTATCCCCTTTAGTCAGTGAGACTCTTGAAACCTGGACATTGGCATAGGAAAGGTTTGGGCGGGGCAGAAGATGTCAGCAAGTGCCTGAGAGAGAGGCTGAAGGAAAGTCTTGTTTTGCAAGATGTCAGGAGGTTCCCTGGGAGCCAAAGGCCTCCTTAGAGGGTGAGAAAGAAGGGGGCACCATGTTTCCTCACGTCAAACTTGCTTTGCCTCAGAAAATGACACCTGTGGCCAAATGCAGTCAATGACTAGATAGATGTGTGTCACGTTCCACAAAGAATCGTCTAATGATCCGGATTCATCTTCCATACATTTTAGAGGAGGGAAACTGAGGCTCAGAGAAGTCAAGTGTCTTGCCTAAGATCACACAGCTGGGGAATCAGCCAAAAGGGTCTCATGGCTCCAAAGATCCTGCACAGTCCGCTAATAGAATCATTCATACTTTTCAAAGAGGGAAACTGAGGCATTCATTGGTGATGTCATCTAGTAAGCAGTCCTTGTATCTGAGGAGCATCTAGAGGGCCATCTGTTGGCCCTCAGGTGCACTTGGACTGAATGAAGACTCTTACAGATCCCTGCTTCTCTAGTATGTCACTTGTGCTCACCCCTTCCCAGGCTAGATTTGGCTGCCCATGCTGGCACAGGAGTGGCTTAGGAAGGTAGCCCAGTGTTGACCCTACGCGCCTGTTCCTGGACTGCAGAGCCTGAAGAACAAGGAAAGGAGTAAGCTGGGGTCAGAGTGGGCATTGCCAAGCTTGGGAAGGTGAGTGACGGGTACCACTGCGCAGTCAGCAGAACCGCCACTTCGGATTCGGATTCAGCTTCGGGTCCTTTGCAATAGACGCACGGGAGGGAGGGGGCGGGGGAAGGGAGCTGCGAGAACTCTCTTTCTGTCCTAGGAGCGACAATATGACATGGTCCAGGTAACCGGGTCCGTGGAGCGTCAAACTTCCTGGCTTAAGGTGGTGGGAGAGGGTTCAGGCTCAAACTCCGTAGAACCCCAGCCCCTCTCCTCTCTCACCCAGACAAGAGTGTGCCCTAGTGTCTTTTCTTGAGTGGGCTGGTCCGCAACCCTCCAAACCCAGGGCGCAGGGTTGGGGACCCTGTCATGGGCTTGTACCCCGGGAGGATACTCGTCTGAGACTCAGGCAGACTCAGGATTCTTCGGGTTTCCTTGGGGTTCGCGGGTCCCGGTGACCCTTGTGGGGGTGGTCAGGAACCGCAGGAGTCCCGGGAAAACCGCTCAGTTCTCGCGCGGTGAGGTTCCGCTCGGGACCGCGTCCCCCGCCGCCCAGCGCGTCCCCAGCCGCGTGCGTAAGCAGCGGGTACCCCGTCTGCGGCCCTCCCCGAGCCCCGCGCCCCTTACTCGGCTTGGCTGCGGCGCTCCGCTCCGTGCGCCGCAGTGCCCGCTCCAGCTTCGGCTCCAGCTCCGGTCCCACTCGGGCTCCGGCTCCCGCTCGGATGCCACGGCGCTCGGGCTGGGCTGGGGCGTCCCGCCGCTCCGCCTGGGCCTGCTGTGCGTGCAGGGGCGGGGCGCACCGGCGGGGCCGGGCAGAACGGACCCGCGCCCGCGATTCCGGGGCGAGCCACGGCCAACTGTCTCCCGGGCCCTGCCCTGCCCTGCCCTGCAGCAGCAGCAGCCCCGCCCCGGCCGTCCCCGCGCCGCCGCTCGCGCCACCGTCACCCTCTCCGGTCCTCCTCGGCGGCGGCGCGGCTCCCGGGTCTCAGCTCGGCGGCGCCACGGCCCGGGTCATTGCTGAGACAGGGACGCGGAGGAGGTGGGAGCGCCGAGCCGCGCCCCTCTGCGCACAGCCAGCCCGACACCCACACAGCGGCGGGCGGGCGGGGCAGGGCGGCGGGGAGGCCGAGGGATGTAGGGAGACCAGCGCGCCGGGCAGACTTGTGAAGGGTGGACAGACAGACACGTGCAGAGAAGGGTGGGCCAACCATATGTCAGGGATGGACAGCCAGAAAGGTTGGACAGAGGCAAGAGCTAAGGGCAGAAGGCAGGGTGGGGGCAGCAGAAGGGGCACAGGCTGCTAGCCTTTGGGATGGGTAGAGGAGCCTGTCAAGGCCGCTAGTTGCCAGCTGTAAGAATTCTCTTCACGTAGGCTTGGCCACGGCCTTCAATCTGACCTATCAGCAGGCCTATTTTCTTCTTCCCTTGCCCACCTGATGGCCTCTGTCCTGGCGCTCAGTCTTGGCAGGTGCAAGACTGCTTTGGAAGATGCCTGGCTCCGGGGAGGGACCTGGGCTCTAGCACCTCCCCCACATGCACCCCACTTTGTGGCCTCTGGCATGCCACAGCCTGTCCCCAGGCCTATTATTTTTTTCATTATTACTACAATAATAAGTTTGTTTTTTGCACACTCAAATATGCTGGTGTGTTCTACTGTTACTGGTAGAGTCATTTGGAATATTTATTCACCTAGGAAAGTCCCACAAGGACTGATACATCTTGGTGAGACTGCAGGGGTCTGCCCAGGGTGACACTTGGTAAATCTGACCAGTGAATCCATAAATTGAGTTGTTGCCAACCCTTTCCAAACCCGTATTTTATTAATGAGGGAGCTGAGGTTTGAAGGAGGAAGGACATCCGAAACCCTGACGCCTGCCACAGGCCAGAAAGCAGTTCTCGAAAATAAAACGCGATGACAAAGAGCTGAACATGTTGATGATAAAACCTTGGGGAAGCAGAGGAGCCCTGGGGACCTTGTGGAAGAGAACTGAGCCAGCTGCAGGCCCCAACTGGGAGGTGGGGACAAAGCAGGCTCCAGGAAAAAACAGATGGCTTTGTACCTTAGCTCTGCTAGGCACCATGGCTCCTGTTTCCCTGTGGGGAGTCAGGGTTAGAGCCTTCCCAACCTCTGTGGGTAACTGTTCATTTGGGACTCTGCATCCTTGACTGGCTCCCCTCTGAACACCTAGCCCTCAGCTAGGGGTTCATCTCAGCTAATTAGGGCTGTCATGAGGGGAAGCTTGAGTGTCCTGAACACTGAATGAAGGGTCAGAAAGAAGGATCCTAAGAAAAGGCTTGGGTTTGTCCAAACTCAGACATTTCTTCTTATTTTGTGGACGAAAAAATAAAAGATCAGGAAAAGAGAAGATAGGACCAAACCAGGGAGCGAGGACTGGAGGCTGACTACTAGGCCACAGCTCTGCCCACTGCACCAAGAATGGCCATGACCCCCTGAACAGACATCAGTTGATCCAGATGTATTCGAGCTAGAGTGGTCACTCTTCGGCAAGCCTGAGTGTGTATGTGTTTTAGGGGTATGGGGTGTGGGTGGCACATTTGAATGGGAAGTCACAGCCCAAAGAGTTCGTTGCATTATACTCCCACCATCTTATCTGAGTATCTCTGGTCTGAGAAACCCGGGCCTCGGAACCAAAAGCCGTTTCAAGTGGACATGGGTGAGGCTGGGCCTTATTTAAATGAGTTGGATTGTGACTGCTTGGCCACTGTCTCTGTATCTGTACCCATCCACAGATGCATACGAGAGTAGAATTTGAGGAGGACACCAGAGAAAGAAGAAGGTGAAACCATCCACTCTAATACTGTATTTCCTCTCTCCTTAAAAATAAAAGTTGTATAACTGCACACATCCTTAAATAGAAGGAGCTTGCTGAGTGTGGCCTTTTTCCTCACCTCTGTCACAGTTTGAATAGTTGCCCAGTACTGTCCTTGAGGTTGATGCTGGATTTTATTTAACCGTTTCTCTATTGGTGGACATCTAGCTTGTTTCCTTTCTCTCCTGTAGACAACGCCTCAGTAGACATCCCGATGGGTAAGTTTGTACATGTCTATGAATATCTTTTGTGCCAGCGGATGTGTCAGTGCGCTTTACGGACATCTGGGATGCATAGCAATGTCTGGCATCTGTTCTGTCAAGAATCAAGCTGGGAGGGGGCAGAGGGAAGCCCTTCAGGGATTCATGTGGTCATGGTAAGGTTTGAACATTTTCCCAGAGTCCTAATGCACGAGGACTACCCGAGCTACCCAAGCTGTTATGGAAGGAGTGGGGCCACTAGAGCTTCATCTTTAGAAATTCTCCTCCCTTTGCAACACAAAGCCATTTCCACTCTCCCACCCCCTTCCCCACCCCCCGACACCCGAAGTGTGGCCCTTGACCTTGGACTTTGGAGCCTTTAGAGACACAGGCCAAATGCATTTCTGTCCACTGTAAATTACCAGTCTGTGGTATAGCATTATACAACGGACTATGGGCACTTCTCAGGACAGTGCACCTAGAGCCTCCAAAGGCTGACTGCTGAGACTTAACCCTAGAGTCACAGGATACTTCTGGCTACCCCAGCCACTGACAGGGAACTACCCCTCCCCCAAAGCAGTGTCAGTTTGTAAAGTGCAGGTTCCTTAAGTCATCTGGTATACTTTTCTAGAAGTATGGTGCAATGCTTTTCCAGTCTTGACCTATATCATAAAAAGCCCGAATCTCTACATGTCCTTGACCTTAGAGTGTAGTTAAGAAGCCCAGAAAACCTCTTCTGCCAATTTGATGAAGAACTTTCTTCTTTATATAAATTATGTTTTCATTGACCTGGAGCCTGTTCCGGTGGCACTAGTTATTGAAGAAGCAAGGGTCCTTGACTCATAACTGGTGGGAGGTAGTGGAGAGAGGGTCTTTAACATCCATACTTCTTGGGGACAGATCTGGTGTGCTGAGACCTTGGGTAGCCTTGTATACACAATCCCTCACCCCCGCTCTCATATACACACACACACAGATGGAGAGATCAAGACCCTTGACATTTACTGATTCTCCAGTGATGTACGGCTGGGTAGGTGGCACCAAGAAAGAATAAGAGTTTTAATTTTTTTAATTAAAAAAAAAAAGCCAGGTGTCCTCTAAATTGAATATTGTCATTTGTTTCTCTAGGGCTTTGTTCCTGCCATGACTTCTGAGCTATTGTATTAAACTATAAGTTCCAGAAAATAGTGATGTAAATTTTCATGTCCTTGGAGTTGTTTATGAGGTCTGTGGGAGCTGGGCTACAGCTATCCATAAATACACATTCTTTGGAGTCTCCACTAAAATAGGGCATAACATCTTTTTAAAATATTTTTTATTTATATGAGTACACTGTAGATGTCTTCAGACACACCAGAAGAGGGCACCAGATCTCATTACAAATGGTTGTGAGCCACCATGCTGTTGCTGGGAATTGAACTCAGGACCTCCGGAAGAGCAGACAATGCTCTTAACTGCTGAGCCATCTCTCCAGCCCCATGACATCTTTTTAAAATAAAAAAAAATTAGAGTAATCCAAAACAATTAGTTTCTTTAGGACATTTTTGTACATGTCATTACACTCTGTTTATATCTGTTCGCATAACCTTCCCTGTCTCCTCTCCCCTCCTATGGACCAAAATAGTCCTTCTCCCTTTCTTCTTCCTTTCATGAAAGAGAAATTACTTTATCTTTAGAAATTTATTTATATGTATGCATTTGTGTATGCCTCCTGCCCACAGGTGCTCTAGGAGGCCAGAAGAGGGCTTCTGAGTCCCTGAACCTGGAGTTCAGTTGTAAGCAGCTTGACTGGGTGCTGGGAATCAAATGGGTTCTCTGGAAGAGCAGCAAACACACTTAACCTCTGAGCTGTCTGTACACTGTTCCCTCCCTCCCTCCCTCCCTCCCTCTCTCTCCCCCTCCCTCCCTTCTTTTCTTAAAAACTTTATGTATTTATATTTTAAATACTCTGCATATATGCCTGCACACCAGAAGAGGGCGTCTAATCCCATTACAGATGGTTGTGAGTCAAAATGTGGTTGCTGGGAATTGGACTCAGGACCTCTGGATGAGCAGACAGTGCTCTTAAGAGCTGAGCCATCATCTCGCCAGCCTCCTTTCCTTCTTTTTGATGATATTTCAGGTAGCCTATTCTACCCTGGAACTCGGTACGTATTCAAGGATGACTCTGAACTTTCTTGTAAAACTACTTTTTAAAATTTTATGTGTGTAAATGTTTTGCCTGCAGTATGTCTACATATGTGGGCATCAGATCCCCTAGGACTGAAGTTACAGATGGTTGTGAGCCTTCCTGTGGGTTCTACGATCAAACTCAGGTCCTCTGGAAGAACAGCCAGTGCTCTTAACTGCTAAGCCATCCTTCTAGCCCCTGACCTTGAACTCTTGATTCTTCTACACCCACCTCCCAAGTGCTGGGGTTACAGGTTTTTGCTGTCACATCTTCATGGCTTCGCATATGTTTAAACCTAGGTTCTGTATGAGAAAGAACAACAAATACATCGTTAATGATTCTTTCACAAGTAAGTTAAATAAAAATTTTAGACATGTGTTCACTTTATATTTGTGTGCCATTTGTGATTTTTATCCTTAAATCCTTTATCCATTTACAGTAGTAAGCATTGTGGTATTCTATCCAGATGGGTCTTCCTTATGTCAGATTTCCCCCCCTTTTATTGCACATATCTGAGTCTTGGATCCTGAGAAGGGAGGGAAATGAATATGGGTTTGATTAGCTCTGGAGGGCTTTTTGGAAGAAGGGACATTGATGGCCGAAAAGGGTTAATACAGTAAAATCTAAGGATGAAAGATGAACACAATGTATAGAAAATGAGAGAAAAAGCAAAGTTACTTTCCGGGACTGTTGTCAGAAGCAACACCCACTGCTAATACCCACAAAGTCCTGAGTCCGGTTCCAGACACACAGTGAGGTCTCAATCTATGTTACACACAAATTCAATGCTAACTTGCATGAGAGAGCAAAGAAAACCATGTTTCTTACAGCTTTCCTATTTGTTTTTGTTTGTCTTTTTGTTTTGTTTTGTTTTGCTTTTTCTCTGGTGGCCCCAGAACTGAAGTATCTTGAGTTGCAAAAAAGTATTAGCGTTTAAAATATATCAGCTGCCAGACACACGGTTTTTAGAGACTACATTTGGGTCTAATTAAGAATAATACTGACATTCCCTGAACTCAGGCGTTTAAGGAATTGTAAAGAGTTAACTCAGAGTGCAACGTGCAACCCATGGCCCTCTTCATTGTTCATTCTCCCTAATCAAGGGAGAGTAATTCACACGACAGACTGCAGCCACAAGAGTGAGGGTAGGACAGCTACAGGCTACAGAATGGAAGACTGACAGTGTTTAGTATAAGAAGCCAGACACCATATGACTCTGTTTACATAAAGACTCAAAGCAGGAAGACTGCCGGCTTGAGAGTCTGGGTAGGTTCTGTTTGGGGCAATGTTTTAACTCAGCAAGAGCTTCGGGTACTGGGTGCTGGGTGCACTACTACATTTTTTTTGTGTGTGTGTGTGTAGATGCTCTGAACAGCAGAATGTTATAACTCTAACTACTAAACTATAATAATAATAATAATAATAATAATAATAATAATAGTACCAACAACAATAATAACAACCACAACAATACTAACTAATTCTAAATAATAATAATGTATCTGGTTGTCCTGCACAAGTCCAGCTTCAGAGACAGAGAGAGTTGGGCTTGTAGCTTGAAGGTGGAGGGGGTGGGATGTGGGTGGGGTGTTGACATGGAATTCCAAACAGAAGAGGCAGAGGAAAAGGAAGTAATATTTATTCCATCTGTGCAAGACTTTCTAGACTACGAAAATAGTCTCCTTTCTTCTGATCAGCAGTTTCCCTTATCTTTTCATTTATTTGAAGGCATCTCTTGAATATTACATATCTTGTTATATAGTGCTTCCCTCTGCTACTGACTCAGTCCCAGTGGGGTGGGGGTGGGGTTGGGGAGAAGAGTTAAGTGTTTGGGGTGGGTGGGAATTTCATCTTCAGCATGTGTAGGGATTGTACATCTCTGTGTCATCCTGGAGTTTTTAATTCTCTGTCTGTACTTTTTTTTCTTTTTCCCAACTTGTTCACTTAAAAAATAGTTTCCTTTTATTGCGACTTATTTCCCGATAGAGGAAAATAAAGGTGTGTGTATGTTCTCCGGTGCCATAAGGCACCCGCTTGCCAGAGTAAATGTAGAATGTGTGTGCTTCGAAAAAGTGGGTTCGATTCTTTCTGAAGGAGTTGGACTACAGATGAACGATAATACGGAAAACATCATCTGCGCATGTGTGTCTGTGCATCTCTCTGTGTGTCTATGATTTCCGATTCTATCTTAGAGGATAAAGGTGAAAATGAAACAGGGTCGAGTTGAGAGATAAACGGGGCTGGCCTGGCACGCAAGAGAGTTAGAGAAAGCATTGAGATGTGCCCTCAGCCTCTCGGTCTGGAGGGCTGGAATCACAAAACCGAAGTTCAAATCCCTTCTCTTCTATATACTTACTGTGTATCTTGGGACAAACTGCTTGGATTTTTGGTGGGTTTCACTGGAGTGGTCAGTGTGAAGGGTGACTTCTGCCCTGCCTGCCTTTCTTTCATGCCTAGCCTTCTCCCCAAGAGCTTCTGATGATTCCTGGAAATTCAAGAAAGTTTCTAGCCACAATTGCCCCTCCACGACACTTGGAATAGGGAATGTCAGAGCCCAGCACCACGGCGTTAGGGCATTTCCTATGTGACAGTCTACCTGCCAGTCATTTTCATGTCTTTAATTGACATATGATGACTATACCTACTTTCAGGGTGCCATGGGCTATTCTGATTACTAGTCGTTTTAAACTGTCGATGACCTTGAAATGCCACAGTGAGAAGCTGTTTCCTGAAGCACGTACGCTGATTATAACATTTATACCCAGTTATACCCAGGTGGGAGTAGTTAAATGTCTCTAGGTGGGGAGATGGATGCTCGTGAACTTGGCCTAGAGTAAGGAGTTGTTTCCTCAGCATCTCTGTGAGGACTGTCACCCTGGTCTCTTCAGTGTTGTATATGTGCACTTCTAGAACAGAACACATACTTGGACTGGTGGTTCATACTCAAGCTGCTGATGCCAGAGGATGACAAATGTGAGGCCCGCATGGGCTACACAAAGAGTTCAAAGGTAGTCTAGGTGAATTAGTGAGACATTATCTCAAAACATTGAAAGGATTATAAAACGTGGGCTGGAGATACAGTTCAGTGATAGAGTGCTTGCCTGCTATGAACAAAGCCTCAGGTTTTTTACTGGGGCTGAGTAAGGCAGGGTACACACTGGTCTTCTTACCACAACTCAAACTCTTGACGCATTGCTATTTGCCCAACTGCCTCCCGTCCATCCTTGTCCTCATCAAAGCCCTTAGTGAATGTCACTACTTAGGGTTTCCATCTATTGGACCCTGTGACAGTAGGGTCCAGGTCCTTTCTGATGAGGGTCCTGCCTATCTGTCTAGGTTCTCTCCTAGCCACTGTCCATCTTAACTCTGTACCTTGGCCACTTTAGACACACAAATGGCCCCTTGGGAGACTTCTCTGGCCCCATTTTCCCCTGGGCTGAACAAATAGAGCTTTTGTCCGGCAGGCGAAGTTTGCTTGTGTATGTACTTGTCTCCCAGGCCTGCTTCTCCAGGGAAGGAATTGAGTTAGCTCAACATCAAGCCCTCAGTTTGAGGTCTTCCACAAAGAGCTGTGAACTTCTTGAGGGAACAATAGGAAACGAAATTGGGAAGTTAGGGCCATGTATAGTGGCTTATGCCTTTTATCCCAGCACTTGAAAGGCAGAGGCAGGGGGAATCTCTGTGAGTTTGAGGTCAGCCTGGTCTACAGAGTGAGATCCTTTCCAAAATCACAAATTAACTAAAAAATAGCAAACTATAGTTCATGGACAACCAGCAAAACTCGGTTTGGTGAGGACAATGTCATCATCTTTGCCAGGATGCTGCTGGCTTCTACATTTATTATTTTTAGACAAACAAAAGCCATCAGATCAGTACAAAGAGTTCACGTATACCCTTTACCCAGCTTTCTCCAATGCTAACAATATGATGCCAAAAACATATGAAATCATAAAACAGGGAAATTAACAGGATACATCACCCTAGCCAATTTTTTGAGAACGTTATTTTTCTGTTTCAATTCGGGATGCCAAGTCATTCACTGCTGTTGTGTCCCTGCAGGCCCTTCCAGTTTTGGACAGTTCTTCCTCTGTCCCTTGCTGTCATGGCCTTGACTCCACTGATAAGTATTGATCACGTTCACAGAAGCTTTTTATGTATTTATTTCTAATTCCTGTTCGGCTTCCAAATGACTGAAGTTTCCGGAAGTTTGCCCTCAAGACAGGCTCTGGGTAAGAATTCTTCCCTCCTTCTCCTTGCTTCCCTTGGGATCTTCTAGAGTCAGACGGAGGCACATCAGAAGGAGGTGATTAGTATTTCTTGACCTTGGACATTCCTTTCTGATCTAGCCAACTCTGGCCACATCTGCGGTTGATTACACAATTAGCCATGCACAATGACCTTGTGATGGACGTGGATGCCTTCTTGTTCCACCCCTTGTTCTGCACATCTTTCTACATTTTTCCCTCCTTGTTCCCCTTGGTAACAGATTGAAGGGAGGGGACCCCAAGCCTGGCAGGCCAGGAGCACACGCTTTCCAGAGGTGACCCATTAAGATTCTTGCCAGACCTGCTGCAGAGGTGGGTGCTGGGTAGGGGAGGAGGAGCACTGTGTGCTGAGTCATGCTCAGGGAGTGAGGTGATCATTGGTGCAGTCATCTAGAATGGGGCTCACCCTTGGTGACAAAGTACCAGTAACACAGCCTCACTTATCGAAGTTTGGAAGCTCATCTTCCCATGATACACTGGGGTTTTTCTGAAGGAGGATGGAAAGAGATACAAAACACATTCCCATTTGTCTGACCTGAGCAAGCCCTAGCTTTTTAATGTTCTTATTGTTAACTCATAGAGATGGGATGAATCTGATGCAGGCCCTGCCCTCACTGTGCTTCTACAGGGAGACAGACCATCCAGGAGCCTAATGCCTCGTGACACAGGCTCTCTTGGAGGAGTTTGTAAGAACAGGGAGAATGACTGCTCTTAACTAGTGGGCCATCTTTTTAGACTCCATACATTCGTTCTTCTCCCCTGCCCGCCTTTTTTTTTTTTTTTTTTTTTCGGAGCTGGGGACCCGAACCTAGGGCCTTGCGCTAGGCAAGCACTCTACCACTGAGCTAAATCCCCAACCCCCTTTTTTTATTTTTAAGACAATTTTAAAATTTAAATATTTTTAATAATTTTTAAAATTTTAATATCATATTTTTCCCTTTCCCCAAGTCCTTTTAGATCATCCCCCTTCCTACTCAACAAACTTTTAGTTCTTTCTCAAACAGACAAATAAAAGCCCAACACAACTACAAAGTGCTGTAAACAAACAACTTTCCCCCAAACCCAAACCAAACCAATATTAAAAAATAAAAACAAAGCAAACATACACAAAACTCCACCAAACTGTTACCAAATAAAGATACACACGCACGTGCACATGTGCACACACACACACACACACACACACACACACACACACACACACACACACACACTGTGGCATCCATTAGGTGTTGGTCAACTGCATCTGAACATAAGGCCTGTCCTGGAGTGTTTGATAAACCCAGTATTATCCCAACGGAGAAAAACTCTCCTGGCAGGTGTGAAAGACAGTTTAGTTTTTAGCGTTTACCCTAGTGGCTAGGTTTTCCTCCTTCTTTCCTTCCTTCCTTCCTTCCTTCCTTCCTTCCTTCCTTCCTTCCTTCCTTCCTTCCTTCCTTCCATCCATTCATTCATTATAAAAAAATTTAACAAAATGAAATATAAAATAACACAAAAAATGATTACATTGTAGGTGGCCAAGAGAAACCAACAGAAGACAAGGGTTCCGAGAAAGCACAGGAATCTGAGACCCACTTGTTTGCCCACTCTGGAATCTATACAAATACTAAACTGAAGCCATGACATAATCTCAGAGGACCTGGTGCCATCCTGGGCAGGCCCTGTGCATGGTGCTTCAGTCTCTGGGGGTTCACATGAGTTCTGCTCACGTTGATTAGATCATATTGATCTTGCTTTCCTCCAACTGCTCTGGCTCATACCCCTCTTTCTGCCTCCTCTTCTACAGGGTTCCCTGAGCTCTGGGGAGAGGTTTGATAGAGACATCCAATTTAGACTGAGTGTTCCAAAGTCTCTCACTCTCTGTGTAATGTCTGGCTGTGGGGCTCTATATTAATTCCTACCTACTGCCGGAGGAAGTGTCTCTGATTATGAATAAGACATTGGTCTATCAGTAGAGCAGAATATCACTGAGAGTCATTTAATCACTATTTCTTTCTTACCCCAGGTCCCTGGCCTATCTAGTCCCTGGTTCTTAGTAACTCAAGCAGCATTGGTTATGGGCTCTGACTTGTGGAATGCACTTTAAGTCAGATCAGTTATTGGTTGCTCACTCCCACAAGCTAGCCTATCTTGCAGGTAGGACAGCATTATAGATCAAAGGGTTTGTGGTTAGATGGGTGTTTGTGTTTCTTTCTTTGGTAGGATACAGAGTCCCTTCCTGTATCTAAGATTCTGGAACATAGGAGTGAAGGCTCCATATAGACACCAGCTTGACGTCTTTATGTTCAGTGAGTTGTATAGATGTTGCCTTTAGCCATGTGGCCTTGCTGTCAGTCCCTGGAGAGCAACCTATCATTGTGACAATAGTCTGGATTGTTTGGAGATTCCCACAGGGGCCCCTTTGGTCAACAACTCAACTAGTTGTAACCCAATCACAGGGACTTGAAGCTTCATTTGGTGACAAGAGATGGCGGGTTGGGACTCTACCTTACCCACTATTTTGGCAATTTTACTTAGATTGCTTTCATATATGTACATGATTTAGGAAATTTCTACTGTATTACATTTTCATTAACCCTGAAATGCCCCCTAACTTTAGGTGTTTCTCCCTGTATTTCCCTCTCATGGTACTCTCTTCCCTTCCCCTTCCTGCTCCCTTCCACCCTCCTTCTCATCCATTTACAATTATCATTCTATCTCTCTTTCTTAATGAGATCTAACAGTTCCTTACATTATACCTACCCTCTGTGGTTCTATAGATTGTAGCTTGGTTATCATTGACAATTAACAGCTAATATCCACATATATACGGATACATTCTGTATTTGTCTTTGCAGATCTGGGATACCTCACTCAGGATCTTTTTCTTTTTCTTTTTTCTTTTCTTTTCTTCTTTTGAGTTTCATCCATTTGCCTGCAAATTTTATGATATTCTTTTTCTTTTTTTAATAACATGGTTGAGCAACACTCCATTGTGCAAATGCACCCTCTTTTCTTTATCCATTCTTCCAGAGACATCTAGGTTGTTTCCTTGGCTACTGTGAATAGACAGCAATGAATGTTAAGCAAGTACTTTGTGGTAGGATTAAGTGTCCTTTGAGTATGTGCCTAAGAGTGGTGTAGATGAAACTTCAGGTAAATTGATGCCCGTCTTTCCGAGGAACCACCATACTGGTTTCCATAGTAGCTGGACAAGTGTGTGCCCCCACCAGCAATGGATGTGTGTTCTTCTTATTCCACATCCTCGCCAGCATGAGCTGTCAGTTCTGTTGATCTTAGCCATGCTGACAAATGTAAGATATTTTCTATTATTTGAGGCTATTGTGAAAGGAACTTTTTTTCTGATTTTTTTCTTAACCAGTTTTTCATTTGTGTATAGGCTACTGATTTTTGGGAGTTAATTTTATATCTAGCTATCTTGCTGAAAGTTTTTATCAGCTGTAGGAGTTTCCTGGTGGAATTTTCTTGGCCTACTTGTGTATAATATCATAGCATCTGCAAATAAGAATACTTTGAGTTTTTCCTTTCCGTTTTGTATCTCTTTGACCTTTTTCAGTTGTCTTATTGCTCTAGCTAGAACTTCAAGTACTATATTGGATAAATATTGAGAGAATGGACAACCTTGTCTCATTCCTAATTTTAGTAGAAATGTTTTGAATTTCTTTCCATTTAAGTTGATGTTGGCTGTGGGCTTGCTGTAAAATTGCCTTTATCAAGTGAGGTATATCCATTGTGTCTCTAGTCTCTTGTAGACTTTTATCATGAAAGGATGTTGGATTTTGTCAAAGGCCCTTTTTGCAAAATCTAATGAGATGATCTTGTGGGGTTTTTTTCCCTTCAATTTGTTTATATGGTGGGTTATACTTACTGATATCCATATATTGAACTATCTCTGGGTCTCTTGGATGAAGCCTACTTGATCATGGGGGATGATCTTTTTGGATGTGTTCTTGAATTCAGTTTGCAAGTATTTAATTAATACTTGCAACTATGTTCATGTAATTCTTTTTCTTTATTCGGTCTTTGTGTGGTTTTGGTATCAGGGTGACTGTTACCTCGGAAAGTAATTTGGGCAATGTTCCTTCTTTTCTATTTATTTATTTTTTGGAATAATTTGAGGAACATTGGCATCAACTCTTCTTTGAAAGTCTGGTAGGATTCTGTGCTAAAACTCTCTATCCCTGGGCTTTTATTTTTGGTTGAGAGACGGAATGTCTGCTTCTACATCACTGGAGGTTATAGGGATGTTTAAATTGCTTATTTGATCTTGCTTTAAATTTGGCAAGTTGTATGTTTCAAGAAATTTACCCATTTCATGTAGATTTTTCCAAACAGGTTTTTAAATACATCCTTATGATTCTCTACATTTCCTCCATGTCTGTTGATATGTCCCCCCATTTTCTTTCTAATTTTGCTAATTTGGATACTATATCTCTGCCTTTTAGTTAATCTGGATAAGGATTTGGCAATCTGACTGATATTTTTCAAAGAACCAGCTCTTTGTTTCATTGATTCTTTGTATTGTTTGTATCTGTCTCTATTTTATTGATTTGCAGCCCCAAGTCTGATTATTTCTTGCCATATACTCCCTTTTGCATATGATTCCCCCCTTTTTGTTCTAGAGTTTTCAAGTGTGCTGTTAAGTTGCTAGTATGAGACCTCTTCAATGTTTTTTAAGTGTAAGTACTTAGTGCTACGAACATCCTTCTTAGAACTGCCTTCACTGTGTCCTATAAGTTTCAGTATATAGCTTATTCATTTTCAATCAATTCTAGAAAATATTTCATTTCTTTCTTATTTTCTGCCTTGACTCAGTTTTTATCCAGCAGAGAGTCGTTCAGTTTCCATGTATTTGTAAACTTCCTATTCTTTTTATTGTTGTTGGTATCCAGCTTTAATCTGTGGTGGTCAGACAGGATGCAGGGTGTTATTTTGACTTTCCTGTATCTGTTGAGGCTTGCTTTGTGTCTGAGTATGTGGTCAGTTTTGGAGAAAGTTTCCTGAGCTGCTGAGTGGTTATATTCTTTTGTGTTTGGGTAAAATGTTCTGTAAATATTTGTTAGGCCTGTTTGGTTTGTAGCATCAGTTAGCTACAGCATTACTCTGTTTAGTTTTTGTCTGAATGACCTGTCTATTGGCAAGGGTAGGGCATTGAAGTCTCCCACTATCGATGTGTGAGAATCAATTTATGATTTAAGTTGTAGTTTTTAAGTTTTTAAAAAAGTGTGTGCCCTTGTGTTTGGGGCATAGATGTTAAGAATTGAAATGTCCTCTTGGTGAAATTTTCCTTTGATGAGTTTGTAGTGCCCAGTTTCGGTTCAAAGTTTATTTTTTCAGATAGTGGCTTATTTATAAGATAAATGGCTACACCAGTTTGTTTCTTAGGTCCGTTTGCTTGGAATATATTTTTATAAACTTTTACACTGAGGTGGTATTTATCATTGATATTAAGGAGTGTTTCTTAGATGCAGCAGAAGGATGGATCCTGCTTCCCCATTCACTTTTTTAGTCTGTGTCTTTTATTGGGGAATTGAGACCCTTGATGTTGAGAGTCATCAATGACCAATGATTGTTGATTCCTGTTATTTCACAGTTATTCGTGGTGGTGGCAGTGGCGCACACGTGTGCACACACGTGTGTGTGTGTGTGTGTGTGTGTGTGTGTGTGTTCTACCCCCCCTTTTTTAAACTTTGCTAGTCCTGGATTAATTTTGCTCCCTCTGTTTTCTCTGATGTAAACTTCTTTAAGTTGGACTTTACCTTTTAGCACCTTCTGTAGAGATGGATTTGTAGATAGTTATAGCTTAAATTTAGTTTTATTGTTAAATGTTTTGTTTTCTCCAACTATGGTGATTCAAAGTCTGGACTGGCATGTGCAGTCTCTCAGAGTCTGCAGCACATATGTCTTTATGAGTCTCCATTCAGAAGTTAGGTATAATTCTAATAGGTTTGACTCTATGTTACTTGGTATTCCTCTCTTACAGCTTATATTGAAGTATCCCATGTATTTCCTCGATTTATATCATGAAGGCAGGTTGGATTTTTCAAAGGCGTTTTTTTTGAGGGGGGGTCTAATGAGATGATCATGTGATTTTTGTCATTCATCAAGCCTATATGGTAGTTTATATGCTTACATATGTTTATATCATGATTAAATTTTTGGATTTTCATATGTTAAACCATCCTGGATGAAGCCTACTTAATCATGGTAGATGATCCTTTTAATGTGTTCTTGGATTCAGCTAGCAAGTTTTTTATCGAGATTTTTGCATCAATGTTCACACAGGGAAATTTGTCTGTAATTTTCTTTCTTTGTTGAATATTTATGTGGTTTAGACATCAGGGTAATTGTGCCCTTGTTAAAAAGTATTAGGCAATGTTTCTTGTGTTTCTATTTTGTGCAGTAATTTGGGAATGTTGGTGCTAACTGTTCTGTGAAGACCTGGTAGAATCCATGGCCCTGGGCTTTTCTTGGTTGGGAGACTTTTAATTCCTGCTTCTATTTCACGAGGGGTTATGGATCTCTTTGTATTTTTTATCTGGCTTTTGAAACTGTAAGAAGCCCCAATTAAATGCTTTCTTTTATAAGAGTTGCCTTGGTCATGTGTTTCTTCACAGAAATGGAAAAGTGACCATGACAGACATGGTGCCAGGGGACTGCAGTATTTGCTGTACTAGACCTGCCCCTGAGGTTGGTTGGTGGAAAATGGAAGACTTTGAGACTACAAAAGCAGTTGGACACTCTAAGCAGGGGTTAATGGGCCATCAAAGTAGGCGCTTAGAAGACAGTGAAGAGGGTGATTTAAACTGTGGGGGCCCAGCTTCTGAGTCAAAAACTCAGAGGTGTCACAGGGTATTTGATCACACTATGGCCTCCAAGATTGTGTTATTTACTGGAAAAGAAAGAGCTGTTTCTAGTTGTGGTGTGTGCACCCTTAAAACACACCTTTAATCTCTCTGGCTGGAATATAGACATGACCTCAGTAGACACCTTTAACCCCAAAGTTAGTAGAAGGGTAGAATGAAGTTAGTAGTGAAAGAATAAAGATTTTAAACTAGCCCCCACTGACCCTGCTGTGAGGACAAGTGCACCTCACAGCAAAGAGTAACATAACATGTTTTGGGGTTGTAGCCTGGCCATAGCCACCACAAACCATCTGGCCTCGATAAGGCCTGACTCAACAGTCCTGAGAAAAACAAGAACTAGGGTCAGTTTGCCCCAGAAGCAGGGTGGCCTAGAGTTAAACTGAGCCCAAGTTACAAACCAATGAAATTGCTTTGTGTGACTGCTGCCAACTACCTATGTAATTTTCCCTATAAATACCTTCCCCTAATTGGGCTCGGGGTCGACTCCTCTGTCTCCTGTGTGAGATACGTGTCGTCCCCAGAGCTCTGGTTCCTCAAATACACCTCTTGTTTATTACATCAAGACCGGTTTCTCCGAGTTCTTGGGGGTTGCGTCGTCTCGAGATTTGAGTGGGGGTCTTCCCCACCCTGGTGGTCTTTCAGTAGAAGGAAGCACCCACGTTTGAAAAATGATGTCTGATTGAATGGCAGACAAAGTGACAGATCAGAGAAAGATTTGTCAGAATAGAATATGTCCAACTCTCATTGGAAGAGAGAGAAAAAAAAGACACTACTTGGAGCAGCACAGAGGAGGTTGGGGAGAGAAGGAGTCCATTTTACCTGGAGAGAACAAGCTAGACACACGTGAAGACAGGGAATGAGAAGGACCCAGAAGATCAGAACAGACTGCCAGAGTTTGAGGCCAAGCAGAGCAATTCAGGAGAGGAAACAAGGAAGGGAGGAGGAGAGGGAGGGGAGGGAGGGGAGAGGGGGAGGGGGGGGAGGGGGGAGGGGGAGGGGGGAGGGGGGAGGGGGGGGGGGGGGGGGGGGGGGGGGGGGGGGGGGGGGGGGAGGGGGGGGAGGGGGGGGGGGGGGGGGGGGGGGGGAGAGGGGAGGGGAGGGAGGAGGGGGGGGGGAGGGAAGGGGAGGGGAGGGGAGGGGGAGAGGGGAGGGGAAGGGAGGGGGAGGGGGAGGGAGGGAGGGGAAGGGAGGGACATGGGGAGGAGGGAGGAGAGGAGGAGGGAGAGATATATGCCAGATTGATTCAGTGCAGGGAGGAGTCTGAGTCAGAACAGTTGAATTGAAAGAATCAGTCAGAGATCAGAAAGAAAAAAGAAAGGGTGAGCTTATTTAGCAGTAAGTCTCAGAGGCTGAAAATGTTCTAGGCCTAGATAAGATTGTATGGACGCTAGAAACTTCCAAGACTAGGCCTAGGTTAGCAGACTGAGGCTATAAGCCTGGGAGATGATAATTACATCAGGTGAAATAAAAGCTACTATTACACAGAGGTAAACCTCATCAACCTGGAAGATACAGAGTAGAGAATATCAGGTGCTGAAGACAAGACAGAAGAAATGGATGCCTTGGTCAAAGAAATGCTAAATCAAAAAGAAAAAAGAAAGATCAGTCATTAAGACATCCAAGAAAGACTAAAATGTGGATGCTTCATTCCTTCTTAGAAGGGGGAACAAAATACTCATGGAGGGGGAATACAGAGGCAAAGAGTGGAGCAAAGACTGAAGGAAAGGTCATCCAGAGACTGCCCCACCTGGGGATCCATCCCATCTGCCTACACCAAACCCAGACACTATTGCTGATGCCAAGAAGTGTTTGCTGACAGGAGCCAGATATGGTTGTCTCCTGAGAGACTCTGCCAGAGCCCTACTGATACAGATGAGGATGCTTGCAGCTAACCATCGAACTGAACAAGGGACCCCAATGGAGGAGTAAATGGACTGAAGGAGCTGAAGGGGTTTGCAATCCCATAGGAAGAACAACATCAACCAACCAGACCCCACAGAGCTCCCGGGGACTAAACCACCAACCAAAGAGTACGCATGCAGGCACCCATGGCTCCAGTCACATACATAGCAGAGGATGGCCTTGTCTGGCATCAATAGGAGGAGAAGTTCTTGGTCCTGTGAAGGCTCGTTTTCCCAGTGTAGAAAAATGCCAGGATGTTGGGGTGGGAGTGGGTGTGTGGGAGTGGGAGCATCTTCACAGAAGCAGGGGTAGAGGAGAAGGAACATGGGGGAGGGAAAAAGTATTACATTTGAAATGTAAATATGTATATCCAATTAAAAAAGACGCCCACAAAATCAGGGACATCATGAGAAGAGCAAAGTTATGACTAATAGGTGTCTTATTTACAGACAAAGAATCTGTGGCTTAGAGAGATTGGATTCTGCTGGTATGTGAGGCTTGGAGCTGTTGACTTCTGACATGTCCGGATCTATCAGCTCACCTGGCCTGGGGCCTAGGCATTTTCCAGACGCAGGCTCTTGGAGCTAAAATGAGGAAAGTCCAACCAGGAAGTTTGTCATATCACGCATCTCACACACCTCACACACAGACACCCGTTTGTTCCAGAGAATGGACTCTGCTGGTCTAGCTACAGATGACTTGAACTGTGGCATGTTGTACCCCAGGTGCATTCATAATGACCGCCCAGAGCTACATACCTATGTTTACAGTATTCAGGGGGCTTTTTTTCTCTGAGTTTGGGAGTTTTCTTTGTGAAGTGTCACATCCTGCTAGAGCTTCATAAGAAAAACAACCCCCCTTGCTTTGCACAGCTTCCAGGCTACTGTGTTAAACACGCACGCACGCACGCACGCACGCACGCACGCAGCAACCATGACTTGGGAGCATTGCAAGTTAGCTGCACCCAAGTCTAGGCTATAAAAGAACATTACAAAGTGTCATGAAATCCCTGGAAACTGGTGCATCTACAGACTTCTCAGACACTACAGATGTTTTCTCCATAGGCTCAGGGAGACCCACCCCAATTGTGTCTTTTATATCTGGACAAAGAAGAACGTTAGGCGTTTTATGTGCCACGGAATCATTTGGGCTGAGGGGGTGTTGTCTGTTTGGAAAAGCGGCCTTCTCTTGCGTAGATTCTTAAAATTGTTAGAAATTCAGGGGTAAAGAACTTCAGAGGTGAAGAGGTTAAAGCCCTATAGAGAAAGTTCAAAGACATTTTCAGAAGTAAGCAAGAAAGTTGCCCCGCTAGTAACAGTTGTTCTGGGGTCAGAAGTATCGACTTCAAAACAGTTTGGTAGCAGGGAACAGCAGGCACTCATTTCGTGCCAGCACTCCGAAGGGAGGTTGAGGTCAGACGGTCTACAGTGTGAATCCTGGTCACTTGGTGAGATCTCGTCTCAAGACAAAATCAAAATAGTCGAGCAACCCATCCAACCCCTTTCCTGCCCTTCCAAAAACAAAACCAAAGCCCCCACAACTCAGTTTACTTTCACAAAACTCTCTTACATCAGTAGCAAAGCCAGAAAAATTGCTTTAAAATCATCTTTCAATATTTAAAAGCAATTGGGGGGGGAACTGATCCATTCTCCGTTTTGCAGTTACTTTACCAATGAACACGAAAATGTTTCTGTGGTTCTAAGAATGGATGTCAATAATAGAAAACTTGGAAGTGACTCAGAATTTCATAACCTGGGGGTGGATGTTTACCAGGAAATCACGGGGACCAGTGTAGTGTGCTTAATTTTGAATTTGATTTAAGCTCACCTCATGAATGGATTGTGGTAGCTACAGCTTGGGTCTTTTGTTTTGTAAGACTTAATTATTTTATCTTATGTGCATAAATGTTTGTTCCACATGTATGAATGTGCAGCATTGTGAGTGCCTGATACCCATGGAGAGATGATGTCAGGGCTCCTGGAACTGGAGTTATAGACAGTGGTGAGCTGCCATGAGGTGCTGGGAACCAAACTCAGGTTCTCTACAAGAGCAACAAGCACTTCTACCTGCAGAGCCATCCCTCCAGCCTTTGCTCATTCATTTTGCTCTAAGTCCCTGTCACAGTCGACGTAACCAAGTTCTTAATGTTGGAGATTGCCTGTGTTCCCAGTTTTGCTTTGTAAATGGCACTGCACTTAACATCAAGGTATATACACTGGGTACATGTCTCTTGGGCTTATTTCTTGGAAGGAATATTTTCTGGATGGCTCGGGACTTTGCTTGTGAGAGTTAAAGGCTTCCTGTGTTACCCACAGGATAGCAAGATTGTAAGGTATTTTGACCTGAGAGGCCATAGAACCACGAACCGTGTAGAGACTTACTGGTTCTGGTCCCAATGGAACCCGCTGGACTCATTTGGAGTGTGTGTGTGTGTGTGTGTGTGTGTGTGTGTGTGTGTGTGTGTGTGTGTTGAGTGGTGGGGCACACTGACCGTGTTCTTCTAGGGTGGGGGAGAGGTGGCAGGTTAGAGAAGGGTTATAGGGTGTCTGTGCCTGTGATACTCATAAACTCAAGGACGTTGGGTTGCTTTAGGCAGTGTGTGGGATTAGGTTTCTGCCTCTCCAAACAAGAACTTATTGAAGTTGTTTTGCCAGACCTGGAGTTCATTCTTTTAAATACAACCACCTCTGTCAAAGCAGGCCTGCCATCTGTGCTAGGGTGCCAGAAATTGGGATAGTGGTTAGGACCGAGCATTTGTAAAAGCAGCTCGCCCCCTAGTGGGAAATTTCTGATTTCTCAGTGGCCCGGAGTGTGGTGGTGCTTCTTGGCGGAGAAGTCTCCTGACCACACATATCTTTCTGGGAACCAGGCGGCAGGTTCTAGCCCCAACTCTGCCCCTTAATGCATGGCTCTGACCCCATTGCACCGTGCTCTAGGCCTCACTTTGATCTTCTGTGAAATGAAGGTCAGGAGGCCATTGTAATTTGGTCCTGGAGAGTAAGTAGCAGGGCTGAGACATTGCTCCTCTCTACTCGGCCTGAGGGCCCAGGGCTGCTGGAGTAGGAAGTCAGATTCAAGAGAGCGTTGGGTTTTTACCCTGCCATGGCATTCAGTAAAAGCCTCAGGCCTCAAAGTGGGCCCTCGGCCTTCATGAGGGTCCCCTGTGATTCAGGGTGACTGGTGAAGGATCCGGATTTTATCTAGAGAGGACTGAGGAGTCAAAGGATTTGAGGGCGAATACTCTTTGGAAAAGAAGGTAGGGAAAGATTGTATGGAAGGCAGACTTAGAGCAGAGGCCTCATCCAGACACTGAGCTCAAGGAACAGCAAAATTCAGGCTTTCTCCCCTGGCAATTCTGGAAATAAATGCCAACCTCACCTTCATGTGGGTCCCCAGGGGCTGTCCCTGGGCCTGTTGCTTGCCTGCCTGCTTGTGGATCCTGGGCCCCTAAATAGACTGTCTTGTCTGGCTTCAGTGGGAGAGGATCTGCCTAGTCCCACAGCAACTTGATGTGCTGGGGTTGGGGGTTGGTGGTGTTGTGTTAGTGTGTGTGTGGGGTGACACTACCCAGAGGGACCTTCCCCTTCTCAAAAGAAAAGGGGAAGGAAGAATGGGGGAGAGGTACTGTAACTTGGTCATAACTCTATCTCCTGCTTCCTGCACCTTGGAGCCCTGCTTCCAGGAGCATCACCATTGGGAAGAACACAAGGGACCATGGAAAGAGTAGCCCAGAAGCTGTGCATCTCCACAATCTGTTCCCAGGTGACTTGCTGAGCTACCTGGTGGGCTATCCAGACAACTCTTTTTTTTTTTTTCGGAGCTGGGGACCGAACCCAGGGCCTTGCACTTGCTAGGCAAGCGCTCTACCACTGAGCTAAATCCCCAACCCTCCAGACAACTCTTGCAAGGCCTTGTTCATTTGACTTGACTGGGAGGAACTCGAGAACGGTCTTTCCCATTCTGGGCTTGTTAGAAACAGTCCCCACCAGCTGCTTAACATGAAAGGTGTCTTTGCCAACGCTAGGGAAGAGGTGATCAAACCTTCAGAAAGGGCAAATGGAAGAGAAAGCTTTTCTGTAGAAGGATTTGAAAAGCACAGGCATATGCTTTGCGACCGAGATGCCTCCTAACCCCCCATGTGTGTGTGCAGGGCTGTGTGTCTCTCTGCCCAGGAAAAGAACCTGCTTCTTTGCTCATTACAAATGGTGTTGTAGCTCCCTTTCCCAAAACAGCAGCCTGACTGCTGTGTATAGTGGAGCATTGAGGAAGTGGGGGGCGGGGGTTGGAGGGAGGCTGAATGGATAGAAGGTTGAATTAGATCTCTCTCATTTTCTGTCACTATTATTTTTCTTTTTTAAAAGAATAGACCTTTCGGTTATCTGTGAACAAGTATGCTTAAAGTGCAAAAGTCCTCCAAGGTCAGAAGAGGGCATAAGATGCCCTGGAACTAGAGTTACAGGTAAACTGTCCAATGTAGATCCTGGGAACTGACCTTGGGTCTTCTGCAAGAGCAGTAAACAAGTTTAACCAATGAGTGATTTATGTAGCCCCATAATCCACTTTCTTGGTGACTTACAAGCTCCCTTGCCCTCTGAGTTCCTCTGACGAGAGCAGTATCAGTTGTATATGTGTGTGCATGTCTGTGTGTATGAGACTGTATGTGCATTTGCACACTTGCATGCATATGTGTTTCAATCAGCTCTCTCAGTTCTAGAAAGGGAAGAATTTCAAGAGGTCTTTATTTAGATATAAAAAAGGTACAGTACATCTCATGCACCAGGGTGACTAATAGATAGTCATTATCCTTACAGCAATTACTACAAAAGGAAATCGAAACTTACGGGAATTGTTCATCTAACTAAGAAACCTGAATCGAAAAATTGTTAGCCTAAATAGCAAACTGCTTATTATGCAACAAGCCTTATTCTATGTTTGTGAGAACTAGAGACTTACAAGTGTTGTTAGTAAAAAAAATTAAGAGAAACTAATTATTGATTAGACAAATGTCAGTGCGATCTATAGTCCCCTGCAGAGAGGCCTTGTTGGGGGAAGGGTCCACAAAGGAGGGTGAGCTGACAGCATGTTTCTGCCTCACCTGGACCTCTTTGTGTCTGTATGTCCCTTCCTCCAGCTGAGACCCAGTGGAAAGTTACTCAGCTCCCTCCAAGGGAGAGATACAGAGACGCCACTGCTCCTGGAAAGGACAGGGGCCTTGTATTCTGCAAGGCGTGCCCGAGGCTTGGGGTTCATTCCCTGAGATGTGGCAACTAGGCAAAAGGCAAGTGGTGTGGTGGCTCTGTGATGCAGTTACATTTGCTTTGGGGCATTGGCCAGGCTTTCGGAGGCTGCCTTTTGGGAGCCTCCAAGAGATAAGCAAACAGCAAAAGAAAAGGAAGGGTGAGTGACCAGGCGAGGCAGGTGCCTTCCACAGGCAACCCGGGCAGGGTTGAGTGGCGGAGGGGCGTCTTAGCTCTTCTGGGATCTTTCTGGTGAGTGGGTTGGAGGCTATCCTTGCTCTATGACCCCCCGTTACCTATGGTCTCCACTGTCCTTCCTGGGTGAATTCACAGTTGCTTCAAAATTCGACAAGCCATTTCCCTGAAGTGGACAGAATGGGTCATTGCTCAGTAAAGCAGTAAATAGGGTGGGGCCTGCCGGATCATCTCAGGACCCAAGGTCAGGAGCAGCTGACTGTCTCCTTCCTCCCTGGACAGGCCTGGGGAGGGGCTGGGGAGTAGCTGGGCATTGGGTAGATGTGAGGGGGGCTCAGCAGTGCTGGGCCTCCTGAGAGCAGGCATAATGGATCAGTTATAGCCTCCCTCTGGACTGGGCTTGAGAGTCCTGTTCCTTAGCTCACGCCATCCAGTCTTCTGCCATCAGACAGACAGATAGCCTTACCAGGGGCTTGGAGACCCTTGTGGAAGACTAGAAGTTTAGCATAGTCAGTTTTGCTTGGCAGTTTTGAAGGGACAGGAGGTCTGGAATAGATTGGGAGTGTGTGTGTGTGGTGGTGGTGGTGTGGGGACAGGGTGGGATCCCAGAGAGAATACTAGTCTCGCTTTTCCAGTTTTTTGGAGTGGCCATCAATAAGATATGTTTCTGTTTCTGTTCCTGGATATTTAAGGGACCTGAAATTTGCTACCTTGGGGATGGAGGGTCTTTGGTACCCACAGGCAAGGGCCGCTGGGCTGGCGAGTCTGTGTCACACCTTGGAAATCAGGGAAGGCAATGTCGGGTGTCTGATCCAGGTTGCAATGAGATTGGGTCCCCAGGCCCAAAGACCACAAACCCTAGATGATGAGCTCTTCCTGAGGATCTGAGCCATACAGCTCAGCCAGCATCTTGAACCTGGGTCCCCAGTCATTGAGGAAGTCATAGTCGATGTCAGAGTCGGAGGAATTGGTGCTCAGGGAGCTGAGGGACTCTGCGATGGACTCTGTGCCCTCGTAGCCGTAGATGTGCAGTGTATCGTAGGGGGGACCACCGCCATCATTGTCTGCCTCTTCTTTCTTCACCTCGATCATGGTGGCCATCTCTCTGGGCCCTCCGTGCAGGCTAGGCGCCAGTCGTGGAGGCTTCTGCACCTGTGTGTACACTGCTGGCCGGGCATCCATCGTGGACCGCAGAGGCTTGTTGGTGCCGGTGCGCACAGAATTAAGCACAGACACGTCGTAGCTTGTGGTGTCCATCTCGCCACCGCCCTCCTCGTCGTAGGTGACCAACTGCTCGTGAATCTCAAGCGCACTCTTGCTATGAGCATGCGCCTGCTTCCGGAGCCGCCTCCGCAGGAAGATCAGCAAGGTGATCACTGCTAGCCAAGAAGTCGGAAGAAGAGATGTGGGTCAGACAGGTTCATTGGATCAGCCTTGACTCCCAGGGCCACTACTATGACTGGGCAAACAGATTTGGTTTGGCCCAAAATATAAGTCAGTGGCATAATATTGACCCTACTAAAGACTGGGTGGGAATGGGTGTGGGAAGGTCCCCTGATCCTTGAGCTGTGGCAGAGCTCCCTCCATGAGGCCCAAGCTATCAAGTTTTCTAGCCTTGAGTTAGTTACTAATCTGTTAAATAGTAAGAGTGACCCTGGCCTCCCCGAGCTCCAGTTTTCCTGTCTGCAGTGTGGATACATTGAATGCTCTGTGACGCTGGTATTTTGGGAGGGCGATGATGCGATTCTGTGGTGTGGGTGGCATCAATGCTTTCATCATCATCATCACCACCACCACCACCACCACCACCATCACCACCACCACCATCATCATCATCACCATAATCGTTATCATCATCATCATCATCACCATAATCGTTATCATCATCATCATCTCATCATCATCATCATCATCATCATCGTTATCATCATCATCACCATCATCGTTATCATCATCACCACCACCACCACCACCCACCACCACCACCACCACCATCATCATCATCATCATCATCGTCATCGTCATCATCACTTATGAAAGAGAAGTCAGTCTCTAATGTCTCTGGCACAGAGGTCTAGGAAATGAACACATACAGTGAGAAGTTCAGAGGCCTGGAGCAAAGGCTGCCTGTACCTCATGACATCCTAGCTTCTCTGTGTGTGCCTCAGGGCTGACACAGATAGAGAAAGTACTTTCTAGAAGGAACATCAACTCTCAACGGGAGAAGTCAGACTCTGCTGGGTGCTAGTGTAAAATGCCTTTCCTGGCAGCTTGCTCTTCACAAAGCCTGGTCTGAGATCTGTTTCTTAGGCAATGTCAGACCCTAGGTGAAGCCTAAAGTGCCCCAAAAGTGACAAGGCTCAAAGTGAAACAAAAACCCAAAAGCAAAACAAAACAAAAAACAAAAAATGCAAACCAAAGCAAAAATGGATGCTGGAGGAATTCTAAAAAAGCAATAGAAACCCTCCAGTGACATTCCAGGCTAGAGGTCTCAAAACTTTCCATTATAAAGGAATTTCAGAAACAATTAAAGCCAGAAATGGTGGCACACACCTTTAATCCCAGCACTCTGAGGGCAAAAGCAAGTGAATTGGAGGTCCACATGCTCTACAGAGTGAGTTCCAGGCCAGTCAGGGGCTGTACAGTGAGATCTTGTCTCAAAATAGATGAGTAATACAGTAAACAATCGTTTTAATGTACATCAGTGCCCCAAACAACACCCAGAATATAGTATGCACTCGAAATATATTTAGCAAATGAAGGAATGCCAAGTGTAGATTCATTTTCTTTTTTGTTTTGAAATTGAAGGTGATATTGAACCTGGTGCTTGACACATGCTAGTGGCCCTGTCACTGCAAGGCCCCAGGTTAATTTGAAATGGAGTTAGCTTGAAGAATGATTTTGTGGCTCATCCTCCTTTCCCTTGTTCCATATAGCACCAGGTTAGTAGAGTTACCTATTTATATCTCTGTATCCTATACATACAAGAACTGTGAACTCCAAAGTAGTGCAGGATAGGGCCAGAACCCTGTCTCTTCTCTGAAGCCCTCTTAATGTCTCCTCCCTGTCCATGAGACACTGACCTGTGATGGTGAGGATGCACAGAAAGATGGCTACCAGTGCCTGGATGCTGACACCCGCCTGTGCGGCCATCTCCTCACAGAAGGTGAAGTCGCCCTGTTCATTGCATTTGCACACAGCCACTGTTAGCGTGCCGGTTCCAGTCAGGCTGGGCATCCCGTTGTCGGAGATGAGCACAGGCAGGTAGTGGAACTTGGTATGCTCCCGATTAAACTGTCCATACTTGACTGTGATGTTGGCGGTATTGTCTGCAAGCATCAAGACCACAGAGTGAGGCTCTGCCAGGAGCACCTGCCCTCTTGTCCCATGGGGGGAAGCTGCCTCTTTCTGCGTGATTTCATTGCCCTCTTTGTTTCCTGGCCTCATGTTTGAACCCTTTAAGCACAGGCTTGTCCCTTTGCAGAGGATGTACTTGGGTGGCTGCTTTGACCCAGTCTAAGGGTGGCCAAGTCAGCGTGTAAGACCCCAACTTTCTGTTTCTGTGGTCAGTGGGTACACATCACTTTCTCCAATCCCATCCCAACAGGGGCTTTTGCTCAGCTCATTGCTGTATTGTTTTACATACACACAGACACACAGACACACACACACACACACACACAGACACACACAGAGACACACACAGACACACACACACACACACACACACACACACACACACTGCTGTCACTGCTATTCAGTACTCAGTGGCTATGGGCAAAGGAGAGATGGTCTACTTTTTTTTTTTTTTTTTTTTTTTTTGTTGGTTCCTGGGAGGTTGTAACACTAATGGTCAGAGGACTTAGCCACACAGCCAAAAGCAAATTGGGAGAAATGAGAGACTCCTATATGTAGAACATTTGTATGCAAACAACTCTGAGACCAACAGACCTGCTTCCTGTTGCACATGGGATATGAGTTTGGGGTAGCTCCTAAACTTTCCATAATGGATCCCAGTTCTTAGTTCGTTCAAGGTACACAAAGGGAATGGGATGACGGGTATTTTTGCAATGACATTTTCTGAGTATTGAGTTGAGTCATTAACTGTCAGCACAGCATGGCTGCCTTCCTCATTCTGTGGGCCATGATGCTCATCTTGTTTGATGCACCTGTGGCTGATTGCCTATATATGCCCCTCACTCTCAGGGACCCTCTTCCCTAGTTTTCCCCAAAGATGACAATGGGCTGTTTCAGTATGGGACCCTCATTGTGTCATCAGTAAGGGACAGGGAGATTTCCTCCCATGTTCGGATGAACAGTTGCTATAGTCACACCTAAGGGTGTATATTTTTCTTAGAGGCTGTGGAAGCCTGGCCACTTTCAGATGGAATTAAATCAGAGTCATCACTCTAACAAGTAGACCTTCACCAGGCCTCTGACTGGCCACTACTGACCTCACAAGACTCTGTGGTTTCTGATTGGCTGAATAGATATGCTGTAATATGATGTGATTGGTGGACTGGATCCTTTCAGGGAACACTTTATGGTGGATACCCGTTCTAGCTGAACTGCAACAAAGCTCATCACATTTCTGGGGTTTATGACTTCCTATTTCAAAGTTTGGGATCTTTGGAATGATCCCAGTATTAGAAGGAGCCTTTAGATAGTTTGGCTGAACTGGCTGCCTGCATCCCTGTATCCATTCCGTGTTTCTCTTCAATGAAGCCTCTTTAGGGTAATGGTGACCCTCTGGACCATGTCCTATGGACCATGAAGCCTGGCCAGGAGGCTTCAACTACAACATAGACCAACTGTGCAATCTATATGGTGAAAGTTGTACAGAACACTCCATAACTTAAAAGACCCTCTGGAGACCTGTCACCCCATGTTGGTCTAGTACTTGATCTTAGTGCTTCAAGACTTTTAACCGACACCTCTGACCTTCTAAGAGCCGACTGCCTGCTCTGCGGCTTACCGTGATTGTTGATGAGGGTGAAGTTGCTGTCCTCATTCTTCAGGGCAAACTTAAACTTTGTGTTTACTGGCACCACGTCCTTGTCTGTTGCAGAGATCTGCACTACCAGCTGGAATGTGAGAGATGGGGAAGGATCAGTGTGGTTTCCGGGTTCAAGGACGGGTTTAGACATGACTGTGGCTGCCTGTCACCTGCGGCACTATGGTCTCCTCCCAAGACACTTTGTCTTACTACCGTCCTGCACTCATGTATCCCTGACCTATTCTTCAGACCCTCCCAGAGCCTCCATTTCTCTGCCTGAAAAATGGGAATAGCACTTTATTCAGGGTTGTTATGTAGTTACTTTATACTTAGGCAACTCTAGGTGGGCAGGAAGGTTTTCTCCCAAGTCATCTACCGTGATTGTTGTGTGCAAAAGTAGTGAAAACACACTACTTCCTGGTCCCCCATCTCCTCCACTCGAGGCCGACTCACCTTGCCCTGGGCAGCATTCTCACATACTTTAGGTTCGTAGGGCTGGGCAAATTCTGGGGCGTTGTCATTCTCATCCAAAACTTCAATGTAAACCTGTACAATGGATTCTTTACCTACAGGGTTACCTGCAGGGGAGACAGCTTGTCATTATCCTGGGCCCAGCTGATGCTGGCCTCTGAAGATGTTTTGATGGACAGTCCTGGGCCAAAGTGTGGTGGAGAGGCCTTTTTTTTTTTTTTTAGGAGGAAAGGCCAAAGATGGCATTAGAATGGGAGGAGGACAAGGGGGGGGGTAGACCTTCATATGTAAGCAAACTTGCTGATAAGAATTCAAGAGCTAACCATCCTCCTAGCACATCTGAAGAAAAGGTTGAGCAAAAGCAGAGGTTGTAAAAGTTAAATCAAGCAAACAGATACAATTGATTAAAACAATGCAATCAGACACATAATCATGCACTTTTTAAAGTAATGTTGTCCCCTCTCAGGAACCCCCATGGGACCTGGTTGCTGTGGGAAATCGAACACTAGTTTGCTGGGTGATTGTTACAACTCCCCTTACTTCTGTCAGAATTCATACCAATTGTTGCAGAACCTTATAATCTCTACCTTTGAGAGCTGCTTCTTGGCTCTTTCACTGGTGCACACATAACTTTTTTTGCGCACAAAGGAGTGTTTGCCAAGTGTGTTTGACACTAAGAATCGTGCAGCATTTGTTCCATGCACAGCCTTCGGGGCTCTCTGTGTTCTCTGGACCAAACCCTCAGAAAGTCTGTGTGTAGCATGTGCTCATCACAGAGACCCTTGAACAGTGTGTTTTATCACGGAGCTTCTTAAACTATGATGCATTCGGTCTAAGGTGGTACTCTTATTATTCTGTCCTTCCGACAAGGTTTTGGGTGCTCTATATGATGGTGGTCCACGGAGCACATTTAGAAATGGAAGGTCAACCTACCCCAGTCAGAGAATGTTTCCCTGGGGCCCTTAGAATACATTTAGAGGTCTGGAATGAAGAATCATGTCGGTTTTGAAAGAATGAAGGAAAAGAAAGGGCCCAGGTAGCTTGGAAAGTGGGGCCACTCACCCCTAGAATCCAATTCGTTGGCCTCTACAGTCAGGTTATACCAGGCGTGGGTTTCTCTGTCCAGTTCTTTCTCATTATAGATGTTCCCTTGTTTGGTTATTCGGAAGTATTGGCCTCTGTCACTGGTCTTGCGGATGGAGTATCTGTCAGGAGAAACGGGTTCATGGCTTTCCTTGTCCCTTGCTGTTTCCAAAGTCCTCACCATGACAGAGAATTTGACCCCTGTATCCTTCCGCATACCGCTTTCTAGTGTTCCCTACACTTACCACCCCAAGTGAGTGGCCTGTACATGTTCCCACGAGCAGGAGGATGCTTGACCTGAAGGATGTGTTATCTTATGATTGGATGGGGTACCCAAGACTCCACCCAGCTGCATTTCAAACTAAGTAACTTTAAAATCACCTACACTGCAGTTGGAATGTGTGTGTGTGTGTGTGTGTGTGTGTGTGTGTGTGTGTGTGTGAGAGAGAGAGAGAGAGAGAGAGAGAGAGAGAGAGAGAGAGAGAGAGAGAGAGAGAGAGACAGAGAGAGAGAGAAGGTTGTTGCTACTACTGAAAAGCCATGGCAAAAAAAGTAACACAAAATATAATATGTTTTTTTGATAGGAAGAAGGCCTATGTCTACAGATTAAGCAATATTTGGACATAACTATAAAAAATAGCAATAATTAGGCATATTCTGTTAGTCCTTTGAATGTCCCAGTGATGTGAGAAAACTGAAGGGTTCAGACTCTCACGAACGAAAAGTAGATTCCCTAAGAGGAAAGGGAAATTAGACCCACTCCAGATGTTCCCACAAAGGTGAATGCTAGAACACACTGGTGGAACTTTTGAAGAAAAGTCTATGACCTGGAGATTGTACAAGTACATCATTCACAAAGATAGGTTCTGCTTTTGCAAAGAAGAAATTGTTTTTAAGCTTTAAAAGTTGTCCTAATCAAACGTAGAAACCTGATTTGGGAGGAACTGAAATGAAGTTGTTGGTGCATGTGTGACTGATGCTTTTCATTAGAAAACATTTAAGATTTTGTAGACAGAAGTAAATCTGCGGTCAAATGTCTATGAGGAAAAAAGAGGGTTATAGAAAGATAAGGCACAAGAGGAAAACCTGTCCCATCTGAGAAATAGGAAATATAAAACAAGACAAGTGAGATCAAGCCCAGTACTGATGATGAAAACAACAAGCAGGCCGAACACAAATTCTGTTGAGATTAAAAAGCCAGCCCAACTGAGTGCTGTTTTCAAGAGACAGCTTAAAGCCATGCAATCTACAAAAGTCAGAAGTAAAAGAATTTATCAAACAGAAACAACAAGCAAACAGGATGGGCAAGCTTAACGTCACATGGCGTGGCACTGGGGACCAAAAGCACGAGAAGAACAAACTAGATGGCTTCACAGAGGTGCAGAATTGCAGGTCCTGAGCTCAGCTGTGGAGCACTGGCTCTGTGTGCACAGACCCTGGCTTCTAGCCCTTGCACTGGACAAAGAAGTTATAGGTCATAAATGAAGGTAAAATAGTGGTAGATCTTAGTTAACTGGACAGAAAAATTAAAATACAGAAGTATTGATATTTCGGTAAAAAGAAAATGGGCGAAATACAACTGTATTATATCACAGAACATGTTAGACCACCCTCAATCCCCACAGCACTAGTACAAGAAAACCAAACCAAGCAAACCCAAGTCAATAAAGTCTCCAACCAAAGAAACAGCCAAGGTTATAATTATAAATCACTTGGAATGGATGACAGTGAGATTGGGTCCCCACATGTGTGAGGTGGACCCAAAGTGGAAAGGCTTGCTTTGTTCTCAACAAGAAGACCTAATACTGCCAGGCCTGGTGATGCAGGCCTGAAATTCCAGGAAGCTGAGGCAGAAACCTCAAGATCTGTCTGTGCCATAGTGTGAGTTCATGGCTGGATTGGTCCACTTACTGAGACCCTGTCTGAAAATGGGGGTGGGGGTGGGGGAGAAGGTAGCAGAAGCCTGGGGGTGTGGTCTGAAAGGTAGGGTGCTTGGGAGGCTCTTGACCAGTGTTTGTATTGTAAGTAAAGATTTTCTAAAATCGATATATAAAATCAATTCTTGGGTTGTCAAAACGGCTCAGTGGGCAAAGGTATCTGTGGCCAAGCCTGATAACCTGAGTTCTATTCCACGGTCTCACATGGTCCAAAGAGAAAACCGACTCCCATGGGTTACTTCTGACCTCCACATTTGTGCTGCGGCACATACCACCTCTTACACACAGAATAAAGGCAGAAAAGAGGAATAAAATAAAAAATACCTCATTAGGATATAAACTTGTTTTAAAACTATATGAAAACTATTTTTATGAAGCCAAGTGTGGTGGAATGTATGCTGTAATTTTGGTACTAAAGAGGAAGTGATAGGATTACAGCAGTTCAAGGCCAGTTGGGGCTACATAGACCCTATCTTTAAAAAAAAGGAGAAAAAATATACTCGAGTGCGAGAATGGTCATTTCAGATTAGATAAAAGTACAGAGAGAGAAGGGTTCGCGTCAGCAGAAAGCCATTGCATTGAAGCAGAGTGTCACAGAGGAGCAGGCAGAGTGGGGAATTCAGAGATAGGGTCAAGGATGGGTAAGAACTTAAATATATAACGCCATGATGAAATAATGACGTTTAGTCAACAGGCCTGGCACAGCTGGCTTCATGTGTGGGATAAAATTGGATTGGATTGAATTCATTCTTACTACCAAATATTAGGAAGTCTGAGCAGATCTATGTATTCCCTTTGTCCCAGAGGGTAGAGGAGGGACATTTAGTTAAGACAGAGGAACAAGGACATGGGGCTGAATGTCTCATTCCACACCCTCCAAAGTCCACGTATTAGAAACTCTATCCACAGATGCATGTATTTGTGGTATTTGGAGATTAAGCTCTTGGGAGGTAATTACCATTAGGATTAGGATTGGGTCATGAGGGGCCCCCACGGTGGATTAGTGGCTTCATAAGAAGGTGAAGAAAGACCTACACCGGCAAGCTATTAGGTCTCACCATGTTACAGCAAGTAAAACCTCATTAGACGGCAATCAGGTGCTGGCACCATGCCCTTGGATTTCCAAGCCTTTAGACCCTTAAGATAAATAGAGCTCTGTGGCTCATAAATTATCCAACCCATGCTATGAAGTTGTAGTAATGGGAAATGAACTAGGAACAAGTATTGATGGACTGTGTGGAACATGATCCAAGGAAAACAGCAGCGAAAACACAAACAGTGACAACAAACGCAGCATCAGTGCATTGGTACATTTGTGTGGCCATGAAGGGAAGGAAAGAATACTCAGGCCACCCAAGAACCTGGTGGGAGCAGGAACTACCATAGATCTCTTTATAGACTTTGTGTCTTGGGAGACATCTCTCTAAACTAGTTTTGGTGATAGGGCTTCAGGTAAGCCATTCCTTTCGATGGCCTCATTAGACAGGAACTATGTAAGTCAAGGTCCAAAGTCCTTTAAAGAACAGAGGATGGCCTGGACCAGACAAGAGAGACAAGACAGGAGCTGGTGGGAGAAGGGTGTTAGTAGAAAGAGCCAAGGTTTAGCCTCAGCATCTTTCCATGGAGTTTTGGCAAGACCTTGTCCTTCTCTGAGCCTTAGTCTGAGACCATTAGGCATAAGAATGACCATGCTAGGATCACCATGGCATCATCACTTCATGCCCACACTTCTTTACCCGATGCTGCGTTGAGCCTTGTCGGGGTCTTTGGCCACCACAGTGCCAATCAGTGGTTTCTTCTTGTTTTCGGGCAGGTGGAAGTGGTAGAAGCGTCGCTGGAAGACAGGGGGCTCATCCACATCTAGGACATTGATGATGATCTTGGCTTTGTTTTTGCCCGCAGTGCTGCTCAGGTATCCGAGTCTGATAGTGGGGTCTGTGGCCTCGATGTGGAACGTGTACTGCTGGATGAGTTCATAGTCCAGGGGCTGCATGGGCAGGAAGTATAGTGACTGGCTTTAGCCCATTTCGTTTGACTGGTACCACCTCTGTACCTGAGCCTGTTCTATGAATCAAGGACATGCCCAGTCCCAGTCCTTCTCTCAAGGGGGCAATAGCCTAGTGGTTCTGTTCAAAGGGAGTAACTTTCCTGGTTTTGCTCAAGAGACTTCTGTGTTTGCCTAGCAAATTTCTTCCTGTTCATCCTGAGGAATGAGTAGTAATTTGCTGTCGAGCAGTTAGTAAGAGACCTTCTCAGCAAGAGGCAACACCTTCCTGTCTGGCATTCTTGTGCAGCCTTGAATACACCAGTTACATTTTTTGTTGTTGTTTGTATGCCTATCTTCCCTATTGTCTGAGAGCTTTGTGGACTCTGGTGGCTGTCTGTGCATTCTCAGTCCTCTACTTTAAAATTCTGGAAGCATAAGGCTCCTTCCTCTCCCTCCTCTTCTAGATTCAGTAAGTCAGACTGCTTGCTGTCACAGAAACCACTGTTCATGGCTACTTGTGCCCTTAGGCATACATTCTTTACATATATGCTGATAGATTTCTACTATTGGGACACAGGGAGTTAATGTTGGGGGCACAGTGCTGGTGAGTTTTTAAATGTCAACTTGCTGTATAATCTGAAATCACCTGAGAAGGGAACCTCAACTGAGGAACTGTCTAGATCAGGTTACGTATGGGTTTGTCTGTGGGGGATTATCTTGATTGTTAATGGAATGGGAAGACCCAGTCCATTGTGGGCAGCACCATTCCCTAGGCCTGGTCCTGAACTGTATGAGAGGAGAAAACTAGCTGAGTGCATTCATTTCCTTCTGATTTTGACTGTGGATGTGATGTGACCAGTTATCTCAAGTTCCTGCCACTGTGACTTTTCCTTAACAATGGACTCAACTTGGAATTGTAAATCAAAAACACTCTTTCTTCTCCAATGTTGCTTTTGGTCAAGGTTATTTTATCACAACATGAGAAATGAGACTAGAACAAGTGTTGTCTGTCAGCACTGCAGGGTTTGTGGCTGCTTAGCCCAGAGCCCGATCTTCCTGCTGCAATTCTGAGACATACTCTGGGCTCCACTTGTACCTGTTTATCAGTGATTGCCACCTATCCTTGCGCCTGAGGCTTCTAGGGATTACTGCCCAGATAAACATTTCACACCCACAGTATTGCCTCTGCTGTATCTCTGGAACGACTCAGGCTGAGACTGTGGGCTATAGTCTCCAGGAGCTCCTGGCCAACTCTGAGCTGAACAAGAGCATACTCCTTCAATGGCCTGTGGCTCAGAAGTGATCCCTGAGCATGTCCTTTGGATACTGCAAAGTCCACAGCCCATGAATGGATTCAGTTCTGCAGGTCCACGTACCTTTGTGGGTTTGATGATACCCTCATTACGGTTGGGGTCTGTCTCAATGGTGAAGGTGTCCCTGTACTCGCCCTGCATGATACTGTATTTGGTCATCCGGTTCTGAGGCTCATCTGGGTCCTCAACGGACAGAGAGCCCAAGGGCTTGCCCACACGGATATCTTCAGGCACCGAAAATGTGTATGTGGCTGATGAGATGAGCATAGGATACCACAAAGAGTTAATGCGATAGATAAGACAATTGTCTCTTCATATTATCACACATACACACACACACACACACACACACACACACACACACACACACACCCACATGCACACATTGTCCCATCATAATATCATACACATGCATGCACGTATGCACACACAAACAATAAAAATTTTACCAAGGGTCTTTTACCCAGGCTAGGCAAGCACTCTATCACTGAACTATACCCCTAGCCTTTGGAATTTTGAGATTGAGGCTTGCTCTGTAGCCCAAGGTGGGTTTGAACTTGCAAATCTCCTGTCTCTGTCTCTTCAATGCTAGGGTCACAGGCATCTGCTGCCACCTATCTGGGTATCAAACCATATTTTGCTACAGAAAACAGGCAAGAAACTTAGGATTGTGTGATTCTGGGTCCCAAGATAAGGAGGCCTGCCTTGCCTTTTGCCCATCTGTCAAGCTAGCAGGGAGTTAGCTCATTCTGTACATTGGAACATCAATAGACAAGAGAGACAAATCTTGCCTTTAGGAAGTAATAGAGCTACTTTAGAACTAGATAATTTGGGGGTCAGCTGAGGCCTGAATTTCCACATAGCTAGTGGGTTCCATGAACATACCAACTTACTTTTCCTGCCTCTCTCACTCGGGACACAGGAAAAGCTCTTGACACACAGTTTCTAAAGGGAACATCAATTTGTAGGCATGTTTACAGCAGGCTTTGGTTGTTCCCTATTTTCTGGGATTTTATAGCTGGGCCCTCAGTCTCAGAGGATCTGGGTGAAATTGCTTTTGTCTCACAATGGGACTTGAAGCATTGCAGTGCCATCAGCGGGGCTGTGATTTTTTTTTTTTAAAAAACCTGGTCTGTGAAGGACTCAGCAGTGGACAGTTGGGTGACCTGGAGAGCAAGGCATTAGGATGCACCAGGGTCTCTATACTCTGGCTTCAGAAGTGCCCTGGGATATGGCAAGAAGTAGAGCGATTTGGGGCACTGTCTGAGAGCTCCCAAATCACTGAATCTGGATCGTCTCAGCCCCTGTCTATTTAAGGGCCTATGAGAGGGGCTTACACTGAGTAAAGATGGGGAAGTTGTCATTGATGTCTTCCAATCTGATCAGCACAGTGGCTGTGCCTGACTCTCCCCGCAGACCCTGGGCATCTTGTGCTTCCACCACGATCTTGTATTCAGCCCGTGTCTCTCTGTCCAAGTTTTTGTCCTTTGTGAAAATGAGTCCTGAAAAGAAAGTGACCCAACAGATATTGTGTTACCTGAGGAGACTTGAGAAAATCTGAATGCCAAGATCCTTTCAGAAATACACAGGTGACTCCACTATATATCTGAGATTGAGAACCCTAGAGCTATAGTCCACTGCCTCCATACCTTGCCCTATATGGCTAAAAAGTTGGCCAAATGTATGGTTCAGTATTGTTCCTAGCCAAAGAGAATGTAATGTTGAGAAAGACCATACTGCCAATTCCAGACTCAGAGTGAGATAGATTAGTGATGTCTGCCTTGGTACACATAAATATGATTGGCTATACTGTGTCTTAGAACTGAGAGTGCTGTACTCGATTAATGATGTCTGTATTGACACATGCAGAAGTGGCTGCCCTTTTTAGTGCTATGAGTGCTGTGATAGATTAGTGACATATCTTTTGGTGCCCTTAGAAGTACCAGTTGCTCTGTGTATTTGCTCATCTTCTGGAAGACAAGTGTGTCTGGCTTGACTAACTGGCCTTCTTTCTTGCTTCTGCGGTTCGGTTCTTACAGTTTTTAAAATTTGTTAAACACCAAATTTGGCCTGAGAAGCCTTCTGTACTTGCAGACTTGAATCCTGTGATGAACTGCAACCTAGTAGCATGTAAATAAACTAAAGCCCTAACTTAGGAGTATGCTTAGCCAATCACAGCAGCTGGGCTTCAGTTAATCATAGGCTGCCACCTGTTCAAAGCTATTCAAATAAAGCAGACACCCCAGCTGGAAACGACCGAGCTGTTTCTAGACTGCAGGTTTTTTTTTTTTTCTTCCCTGCACTATAAATATCACCCAACTATGGCAGCCCTGGGGTTTCTCTGAACTTGTTTGGCTTCTGGGGTGTCCCAATTTGTGAACTGTTCTTTGCAAAAATTAAACTCGATAAAATTTAATTGGTCTAAAGTTTTCTCTTAACGAGGCACAAAAAAATTATGTGGCATGGCTGTGCCTATGCTAATTCCAACTTCACAGCTACTGCACAAGGGACCATGAGCATTCCTGTTTTCTGGCCAAAGGAAGCAAGGTTCTTAGGTGTTAGATAACTTTTCCAAGGGGCTGTAGGGCTGAGCAGCAGTTCTAGGCTCAAATCAGATGTCTCTGAACATGCACAAAGACCTTCCAACCACTACGTTCATTTGAGTCCTGGTCTATGCTTGGGTGAAAAGGCCCTGATTTTCTTTCTGGACTTGAGTACATGTTTTGGGCAGTTATCTGCTTTCTTCTCCCCCAACCCACTCCAACATGTCTTTATGTGTATTATGCACTCCTTCTCTGGATCAGTGGCTGGTAACACCCATCAGATTAGAGTTCTCTCTACATTGGCCCCTGCAATATCCATGCCCCTCTCCCATCCCTCTAAATAGGCACCCTCCCAAAAGGTTTAGTCATACAGACCAGAATTATCGATGGCGAAGTACTCATTTCCTTTCACCATTTGGTACAAGACAGTGGCGTGGCCAGCCACAGTAGGGTCATCTGCATCCGTTGCTGTCACACGGATGACAGAGGTCCCTGTGGAGAGAGAGAGAGAGTTCTGGTGTTTCTGCTCATGACTGTGGTCCTCACCCCGTTTCCTGGTGGGAGTAAATGGGGTTCTGCTGTTCCTACTTGCCCAAGCTGAGGGAATGAGGATTGCTTTGTGCCAGAGGGGCCATCACGAGGACAAAGTGCCAGCAAGGGTGAGCCCAGCCAGATCAGTCAGAAAACAGGCAAAGAGAACAGGTGATTTGTATGTTTGCAGGAGAAATGAAGGTGTTTAGGTTTGAGAGAGTAACTTAGGTGATGTCTGGGTGGATTTTCCTTTTCTGAAAGTATGAGAATGTGGGACTGGGAAGGGTATTGCAAAGCCCCGAGAGGGATGGAGATCCTATTTCTCATCCTTTGGAGTTCTAGACTTCCTCAAGGAGGTCAGGTCCCATGGCCTTGAGTGCAGATCCTGGACAGAAGACTAGAGAAACACACTCTCTGTCTGGACCTTTTGGAAGCAGGTTGAGGACAGGTTAGTACCTCCCAAGCCCATATCTAGGGTGATTACACACTCTGGGGTCAGGATCAGGGCCCAGGCTATAAAGAGAGTCAGTGCTCAGCACATTATGAGGATTAAAACCCATCTATGGTTAGGGTCAGGTTTTAGTTTGGGACTAGATCAGAGGTTAGCCTTTAAGGACACATTTCAAAATCATGTAAATGTGCAAGACAGCATCACAACTACTTCCTTGAGCTTACTGGAGCCCAGCCTTAAGCATTGAGGTGGTTGATGTGAGAGGTGTCTTCAGGCTGGTGTTGAGGAGGGGAGGAGAGAGAGGAAAGACTAGGCACATACCTATAGCTGACATCTCGGGCACAGATGCGTTGAATACCTGGTGCGTAAACACAGGCCAGTTGTCATTTACATCATGCACTTTGACAGTGAAGCTGGAAGGTTGTTCCAGGTTTTTGTTGGTCTTCTTGTCCACAATGAGGGCAGTAAGGAAGTACTCAGAGACTTTTTCCCGGTCTAACCTCTCATAGGCAAGCACATCCCCTGTGTCAGCATCGACCCTGAAGATCTTGCCAGCTTGTTCTCCTTGGAGCACATACTTCGCATTCTGACGGTTTACATTGGACTTGATCTGGGGAAGAACAGGCAACATGAGCTGGGAATGGGCAGTGAGTGCATACACGAGTGTGCATGCTTGTGTGTATGCACGCATGTGACGATGCATGCATGTATGCTGACCATACGTGTGTGTAGTGCTGAGTAGGGATGCTCACACTGACACTAACGCTTTAAACAAGAACTTTCAACTGGTCACCAGTGAGCTTGTCTTCACCAGGTCACTGCAAGCACGGTAGTGATGCATCCTTTTTAGCTGTGCCCAATGCCTAGAATGGCACATGGAGCCTAGTCACGCGCTTGCCACCAGAGAATAATAGTGTCTTTCTCCCTTGGAAGACATGGGTTTTTACTGTCTCATCTTTAAAATGGACCTAATTGGATTCCTAAGGTTGATTTGCACTAATGGATACAGCTTCCCACTTGGAAATGAATGCCAGGAAAGCTTGGCTTCTCTTGTTCCATGCAAAAATGGGACACGGGCCGGTGACGTACTAGAACTGGCTTCTATCAATATGGCTTTGAAGACTTGGTTAGAATTGGGGAATATTTTTGATCAGGCTGTCAAATGTGGCCATATTAAAAATTAAATTATCTGAACGTACAATGAAATAAATCATCACCATAGATGGTTTGTTGACCCAGGATTTGGGCATTTGGAACCAGTCTAGGAGACATGCCTCTGGAGATGGTGCCTGTTGCAATTTTTTTAGAGAGCGTTGACAGGAATGAGAAGGTCCACACTGAGTGTGGGCATCGTCGCCTTATGTGCTGGGCAAGTGAAGCAGCTTCATCCACCTCTCTCTGATTTCTCACTACAGATGCTTGCACTGTAATGTCTTCCCCACCAAGACGGATTGCACCTTTAAACTGTGAGCCCAGTTAGCTCTTCCTTCCTGAACTTTTGTTAAGTATTTTCTCACAGCAACAGAAATGTGACTAATACGGCTATTCGAGAAGCAAAGATTTACACATGCTCAGAATTCAGATGGGGTAGGGCCATGCACATCTTGTACTAACTCTGCCTTTAGGGATGTCACAGAGCAGTTCAAAGGCTGAGTATTTACACTGTGGGAATTGGCACGCTCTACACATCTGCACTCTCCCTGCAAAACCAGATGTTAGACATTTATCAGCACAGTTAAGTATTGGTCCCAGTAAATTTGCTTTTGGAATGAGGCACAAGACACTCTCTTCTTGGTGATTTGCAGTGTCTAACCTGCAGAACAGAACTCCTATGAGTTCTGTTTAACTCAGGATGTCCTGTACCTCTTAGACCTCTGAGCTTTCTTTCTTTTATACATGCTATTAGTAGCTTAAGGAAAAGCACTGTGTGCCTGGCACCTTGCACTGAACATCACTGAGGTAAATGATAGTAAATGCTAATAATAGACCCACAAGTCAAACAATAATACGAAGTTTGAGAGCTGAATATTCTATATTTTACAACCGGAGGATATTTAGTCTAAATCTTTATGAGTTCAAAATAGTACTTTTTCTAGAAGGCTAGAATGACCCAAACAGAATTCCACTTGAAAAAAACAGAAATTGGATGCCTACAGGTAGCAGGCACACTATAGAACCCATAGATATCCAAGGCCCCGTTCTGGCTCTCAGAACTGGGGTTGACCCTTTGGATCAGATGAGGCAATACCCTTGTGTGCAGGTGTGCAGTTAGAACTAGTCAAGAAGGTGGGAGAAGAGAGAGGGTGGTCAGGAGGTCAATACGGAAGCCTCAGAGGAGAAGGAGGTAACAAAAGGGTGTGGACCAATCCTGGAGTTCCAGAAGTGTCCCTAGAGTTTAACAGTTGTTAGTTCCCATGTGCCTGTTTCCCCTTCACCTCAGCAGCACACGTTACACTAGTGTGGTCCCTTGTTACAACGAAGGGACCAAACAGATGAAGTATTATTGCTTAACACAGGTAACTTCTACAGATTTTCATGTTTTTCATATCGTATTTATGTCCCACTCACCATCCAACCATGTCATTTAGTTATGGTTTTATTTTGGTGGTGACAGTTTCTGAGAGTTGATTTTTGATGAACTTGATGGTTTGGAGGAGTGGTGGTCAGGACTCCCACTGGATGCCTTTCCATGTAAACTTCTCTGTTTTTCTCACCACTGAACTGGAGTATAGATTTGGCCCCGCCCCTTTCTAATATCATTGTGTTTGGGTGAAATTTCTCAATGCCAACAGCTGCCCTACCCTGGCAGGCTACTCCCAGCTGGCTCCCATTGTCCATCCAGGTTTATAAACAAACGCTCCAGACTTTGACCCTGATAAACACGCACTTCCTTCAGATTGTGTCCTCAGAGCCAGGAGGGGACCCTTGGAGTCCTGTGTTTGTGTCTTGCACATACTCTTCTTTTATCCAGGATGGGGATCACGTGTGGTTCCTCTACTTCTCTGACCCCATGTTAGGTACCAAATAGATTCTGTCATCACAAGACACAGAGCATCTGACGCCCTTCCAAAGCTTGTCCTGTTTGGCTCTGGCCTGCACTTTCTGATAGCTCTTCATGACTCATCCTTCAGATCTCCATCACGGCTAACCATTCTCCTCAGAGGATGACTCATGGCCAGTTATCCCATTGGGAAAGCAATAGTTGGACTAATGGCATTTCCCTCTATGACACAGAGCTCACTGTGTAAGTCTAGATGTGTGTCTTTCCTTCTGACTGGTCAGAAGGCAGGATTTACATCAAATCCATTTCCAAAAAAGCCATTCTTGGAAGTCAGAGCAGCCTGTGTGCCCAGTCAGCGGGCTGTGGGTGGGGCTGTTAGTAGACACTTCCCAGACCACTCCACCTGCTTCCTTTAGCAGGAATTGGGGAGGCCATTCTGGTGCCGTGTTCAGACTTGTGCCTTCCCATCAAAGGACCTCTTCAGCCTGTTTCTGTATCTCCAAAACACTCCTGTCCACACAGCTTGTGGGGTTCATTGATATATGCTGTTCCTCTAGATGTCAGGCTCTCAAAACTGTAGTCTTCATTGACCTCATGTTGTGTCACATGCCTAAATGTAGGAGTTGTGAAAAATTTGGCAACACTGAATACTTTCTTCATGCATAATGACAAAATTCATAATCCAACGTGCGATGGTATCTGTAGCAGTGTTTGCCTGTTCCATATCATAAAACTTCACCACTGCCTTGGTTCTCCACCCATGGCTCATGGCATATGCACTAGGAGGCATTGTCTGTGCACTGGGCATTGTGTGCACACTAGGCATTTTGTGTGCTGTTGTGCCACGAAACACCAACGAGTGACACCTGAGACACTTGGCTCAGATTTAACATTACTATATGGACTACAGTGACTTTCCTAGGCATACAAAGTTTCAGTTCTTATAGAAATAATGATATGGTAAAAAGACCTTTAATGATTATATATATCCTTGTATATAACCCTTAAATATATATTTATATTTAATATGTTTATATCCTTATATATTTATATTCCTTATAAGATACACACACATATTTATATAATATTAACTGGTAATTGATTTAAAATTAATTATTTAATTAATATTAATTAATTTAAAATTAATTAATTAATTTTTGGAGATATGGTCTAACTATGTCGCCTTGGCTGTCCTGGAGCTTGCTATGTAGGTCAGATTGGCCCCAGACTCAGTGAGATTCACCTGTCTCTCCCCCAAAGCACCTGGATTAAAGATATATGCCACCATGCTTTGTAAAATAGACTTTTAACATTTTCCTGCCACCGTTCCTCGGCGTAAAAGAGTCAACATTAGTGTGTCTTTGAATTGGATTGTGTCAGAATAGTTGATTTTGAAAATTTCTGTTTGAGTTGTTGGCTTGAGTTTCATTTAAAAAGTAGTTAAATGAATTTTGTCTTTGAAGAAAATAACATAAAATAGTTCTAAACATGCGTCTGCCATTGTGTGATATGTTTTTATGCAAAGCAGTGTTTTTACACCTAGAATCAAAATATTGAGCGGAGGTGCCTCACCTTCAATACCAGCTCCTAGGAGACAAAGGCAGGCAGATTTTTGTGAGCTTGAGACCAACCTGAACAACATAGTGAGTTCCAGGCCAGCCAGGGCTAAAAGCAAGACCCTGTTCAAACAGATAGATAAGAAATAGACAAACACATCTATTGTTAAAAACACTGAATCCAACACACTTTATGCCTATAGTAACAAATATTCAGCCAAAGTTTTTTGAAATTTTAGTGTGTGTGTGTGTGTGTGTGTGTGTGTGTGTGTGTGTGTTAGTGGGAGGTGGTATGTGTACACACATAGTGTATATACATACATATGGTGGCCAGAGGACAGTCTTGGGTGTGTTTCGAGGCATAGTCCACCTTTCAGGGGGTACAATATGATCCCTTACTAGCCTGAAGCCTGCTAAGTAGGTTAGACTGGCTGGTTCACAAGCCCCATGGATCTACCTGTCTCTGCCTTCTCAGTGCTGGCATTGTAAGCAAACACCTCCATGCCTGGCTTAGCAGTTATTTATACAAAAATAAGTAAGTGTCAATTTCTTTATGGTGCAAATTTGCTTTCATTTTAATGAATGATAGTTACATGTATGCCAAAGAATTGTCTAACAATGAGTTTCTTTATGATTTATTATCAGTAAGCCTGCTTTATGTTGACATGTATACCTATTTTATAACCTGTACATATAACCTGTTACATAAAAATTCCTCGGGGACAAAGAGATTGTAAAGGGAAGAAGCTTGAGAAGGCCCACTCCAGGCCCAGGCAGAGGGTGGTAAGTGGTTTCTGTAATGGGCCAGAGAGAAAACAATTTTGGCTTTTTGGATCATATAGTCTTGGTCACACAGCACACGCATGCTGCCGTTATAACATAAAAGCTGCCATGGGCAATCAGTAAACTAATTAATGTGTCTGTATTCCAATAAAACTTTATTTATAAGATCAGGCAGAGGGCCATATTTGGTCTCTGGGAAAAGGTTTTACATTCCTACTATCCAAGAGAGTGGTGAGCACATTTTTGCCCAGTGCTGTCTTCCTAGCATTCAGTCTAAGGCTTGGAACTGTTCATTCTCCCCCCAGTGCACCGACCTAGCCCTTCCTATAGCTGGAGTGTGGATTCAAAGAAGCTGACATGGTGAGACTTCAATGCTGTCAGCTTCCTTCCTCATAGGGCTTAACAAGCTTAATCCATCATCCCCTGACTGCATGTGAAATCACTCTATGCACCCATTCCTTTGAATTAGATTGGGTGATTTTGATGTTCATGACCCGTTGACACAGTGCGAAGGTTCATTCCTCATTTAGATAGTCTCTAAGTTCTTGGAAGATGGACTTCTGTGGATCATATTTTAGAGTTGGACAACAAAGTCACAGACCTTAACACTGCTTCTCCAGAGGTCAGGTCTAGGTCAAACACCTCATGAGTAGGGGGTCTTAACATTTGGGGAGCTGTGTGGAGTCATGGGGAGCCTAGCAAGGATAATCTGCAAGAACCACCCCTCCCCATTTTATTTTATTAATGTCAGTATCTAACTATATATCTCAGGCTAGCCTTGAACTCTTGATCTTTCTGTTTTGGTCTCTTGAAGGCTGGGATTTGAGGTTTACACCACTATGCTTGATGGAAAAGGTTTTTGAGGAGGCTCAGTGCCCATGAACAAGGTTGGCAGACCATGGCCTGCATGATCAGTGTTGCCACCCACGTGACTTTGTAGATGGCTGCCAAGACCTTTCGTGACCTCTAAAGCAGGAACATCAAATATGGCCCTAGCTGATCCTTCCCTTAACTTTGAGTCTTCAGGCCAGACTGATCTCTCAGCCTTAGCACAGGGTGGTCTTGTTAATGATTACTACTCAGCAGATTGACATGTGGGAGAAAAATGAACCACGATGCTCATGGCTGCTTCTGCCACAGTTACAGCCCTCATCATAACCATTCTCTTTTACTGTCCGTTACCAGAGCCCTCCACCACCATCAGTACCACATTTCCATAATTACCACCATTACTACTTTCTCCATTCCCTTCACCATCTCTGTCATCACCATCACCGCTTCAACCACCTACTCCTTTACTTTCTGCCACGCCCACTGAACCAATACTACCACCAGTAACTCTGTAATGGCCTCCATTCTTGGGGTGGTTTGAATAGGAATGGCCTACACAGGCTCATATATTTGGATGCTTAAGGAGTAGCATTAGGAGGTGTGGCCTTGTTGTAGGAAGTGTGTCACTGGGGGTGGGCTTTTGGGTTTCAAATGCTCAAGTCAGGCCCAGTGTCTGTTTCTCTCTCTTCCTCTTGCCTGTGGATCCAGATATAGAACTCTCAGCTGCCTATCCAGCACCATGTCTGCCTGCATGCCACTATACTTCTCTCCATGGTAATAATAGACTAAACCTCTGAACTGTAAGACAATCCTCAATTAACTGTTTTCCTTTATGAGTTACCTTGGTTACTATGTCTCTTCATAGCAATAAAATACTGACTAGAACAACTCTCATCTCTCTTTATCCACTTCACTAATATTGTGGCTTAAAACTGAAGTGACGCCCATAGGCTCATGTGTTTGAACACTCGATTCTCAGCTGGTAGCACCATTTTAGAGGACTGTAAAACCTCTAGGAAGTAGATCCTTGCTGGAGGAAGTAGGTCATTAGGGTGAGCCTTGAGGTTTTATAGCATGGACCTACTTCCTGTCCAGTCTCTGCTTCCTGACTGGAGAACACAATGTAGTCCTATTCCTCACACTTGACCCATCATGCCTTTCCTGACGTGATAGACTGCATCCCTTTTGTCCTGTAAGCCAAAGTAAACCCTTCCTCCTTTAAGTTGCTTCTTGTGGGGTGTATTAAATAAAGGATAATCACACTACAATCCAAAGACCCAAAGAAGTTAAAGAGGAAAGGTCTAGTGTGTGTGTGTGTGTGTGTGTGTGTGTGTGTGTGTGTGTGTGTGTGTAAAACATATTGGGAATGGGAGGAAGAAAGATGAACTGGGGGCAAGTGGGGATGGGAACGGGAGGGATCAGGTCGGGAGGGAGGGATGGAAGGAGAAAGTACAGGGAGAGACTACTGGAATAGGCAGCACTTTAGGGGGTGATGTAGAAACCTAGTGCAGTGGGAACTTCCTGGAAATGAGGAGGGTGACCCTAGTGAGGACTCCAACACAACTGATAAAAATAAACAAAGAAAAAAGTTAATGAAGTGATACCTACTGGTAATTTGCTATACTCTAGATCTGAGAGGAACCCAGACACCATCAGAGAGGCCTCCTCTAGTAGTTGATGGGAGCAGGTGAAGAGACCCACAGCCGAACACCAGGTGGAACTTGGGGAACCACACAGAAGAGGGAGTAAGGAAGGATTGTAAGAGCCATAGGGGTCAAGGACACTAGAACACAGCCATAGAATCAACTAAACAGGGTTCATCTGTGTTCACCAAGACTGAATTAGCAACCATGGAGCCTGCATGGGTCTGCACTAGGCTCTCTGCATACACGCTTTGGTTGTTTAGTTTGGAATTCTTGTGGGACTCCTAGCAGTGGGAGTGGGGCTGTCTTTGACTCTTCTGCCTGCTTACAGGACCGGTTTCCTCCTACTGGGTTGCCTCGTCCAGCCTTGATATGAGGGTTTGTGCCTGGTCTTATTGTATTTTCTTATGCCACGTTCAGTTGATATCATTGGGAAGCCTTCTCTTTTCTGAAGGGAAATGGAGGAGCAGTGGATAGAGGGGAAAGGAGAGGTGGGGGCAGGTGGGAGAAGAGGAGGGATGGAGGCTGCTGTTAGGATGTATTGTTTGAGAGAAGAATTTTTTTAAAGAGAGAGAAATGTGAAAGTGACTAATACAAGTGTCATCATCAATGACACAGTCACCACCACCAGCATCCATGATCACTTAGGCTCAGTGCCTTGGCTTGTAGAAAGGCAGTATATCCTGGTTGAAGTATGTGGTAGAAGAGACTGGTTCACTAATGACATCCAAGAAGCAAAGGGAGAAGAAATGTTCCCATATTTTCGTCTAGGGAACATCCCTGATGACCTAACTTCCTTCTCCTAGGCTTTGCTCCTCAAGATTCCATCATCCTCACTGGGGCCACAACTTTTAGCACATGCTCTTTAGGGGACGTTGAAGACCTAAATATAACATTCTGTTTTAGTATATGTGCTGCCGAAGTGAGCACAACATTCTGTTTTGATCAATAATTAGTGTGTGTGTGTGTGTGTGTGTGTGTGTGTGTGTGTGTGTGTGTTGACCTCTGAGGACAACTTGTGGGAGTTGTTTGTTTCTCTCCTTCTGCCAAGTGGGTCTTGACAATTAGTCATTAGACTCTATGTGAATGCCTCTGCCCACTGAGTCATCTCTCTGGCTCATAAAAAAGCAAATGAAACAAACAAATTCTGTGTGCATGGACGTGAGGGCAGGTGTAAGTGTGTGTCACAGAACACATACAGAGGTCAGAGGACCACTCTCAGCATTCTCTTCTCTCTTGCCATATTTGAACTCAAGTCACTAGGCTTGCGTAGCAGGGACATTATCTGTTGCACCATCTCGCCAGCCCTGAGTGATAACATCCTGGCTCTGACTACCAAGGGCTCATGGTCATCTCACAACACCAAATGAATGTAGCCCATCTGCAAGAGTCCATGCAGTATCTACAGTTCCTGCATTGCTCCAAAGAAGTTTCTTCTGAGCCTTTAAGAATAAAAGCTGAGCTGGAAGACACAGTGACACAGGTCAGGCATTCTTGTTTCATAATTGTGATGGTTGGTGTTAATTACCAGCTTGGCTGGATCTTGAGTCAGTCATGAGACAAACCTCTGGGCCCACCTGTGGGGGATTATCTACGTGAGTATAACCTTTGGAGATTCCTTCGAATTCTTCTGTTAATTGAAGTGGGTCTACCCACCCATTGTGAGAGGGATCATTCCCTGGGCAGAGGTCCAGGTCTGTATGCAGACAGAAAGCCAGCCGAGTAAGCACTCATTGCTTTGTTCTTGACGGTGGATGTAATATACCCAGCTGCTTTAACCCCCTGCTGCCTTGGCTTCCTCTTGATGACAGAGCGTACCCTTGAATTGTGAGCCAAAAGAAACACTTTCTCCCTGAAGTTGTTTTTGTTAGATTTTCTAAAATCACAGCAAATGGAAAAGAAACTAAGACAGAAAGGAAGAGTCGGACTCATGTACGATAGAAACCCAGCATGGAAAACACTAAATCTCATAGTTCCAGGTCTAGCATCTCAGGCTCAAGGCAGAAGGATGTGAAATCCAATGGGTTTAGGGAGCCTGTCCCCCGTGGCTTGTCTGATTGCAGTCTCAATGGCATCTCTCTTGATCAGGCTCTATGTCTGCACTTCTGGCATATTTAATTTTTGGGAATCCCCATTAAAGATTCACCTTCGTTCTCCCAGATTCATAGACCACCTTCTCAGGGGATGCCTTCATGGACTCCAAACCTACCATGCTATCTAACTTTCCAGGCTTTCCTTTGACATTTTAGTAGAAGCCTGTGACCCCACAATTGTTATAGCTCCATACCTGAAAACCAACCTCATATGAATGATACCCAGGTATAAGGCTGGCTTCAGAAGCAGCCAGACCACCTTAGATTGTGAACTCAGTGGCCTCTGAGTGCCTGACCAGTCAAACTCAGGGAAGGAGATCCCAATCCTGTGGAAATGATTCCATTGTCAGTCCTGTGAGAGTAGGGTGTTCTGGGGTTCTCTTCTCAAACAAGTCTGTGGACTTTAGATGGGTAGTGTCTTGCTGGTTTCTGAGATGACCTAAAGTCATCTTTCCTATCGTCCTGTTGTAAAGAATTTGACTTATTTTTAATGCACCAATTTAAAGGCTCACAACTAAGACCTTTCCTTGCGTCTCAAAAGGTTGTGTGTCTTCAAACCTGTGTAAAGGAAGAACAACAGGGAAAACTCACAGCAAAGCTAGTTTGTTCAGCTCATGCTGTGTGGGAAGTAGAGCGTGTGTGGTGAGGGATTGGAGTCCCAGTATCACCTTCAACTGCACACTTATAATGACGTCCCACTATGCCAGACTCCCTATAACATCGCAGGTTGATAAAAAAAAATTAGCACATGACCTTTGGGAGGCATTCTAAGGTCCAAATTATAAACTCTCTCACTCATTCAGAGCACTGTCACCATGACCACCAGTGTTATTCCCATTTCCTTCTTCTTGTCTACCAACACCGCAAATATTGTTACCACTACTACTACCACCATTATTACTACTATCTCCACCACCATCAACTCCTCACTTTCCCCTTTACCATCCAAACTATTGGCACCATTACTACTCTTGTCAAGACCAACATTGCCAAGAGCGTCACCATTACAATGACCCTCCCTACCATAACCACTCTCATCTTCCCACTTATTATAAATATGATGGTCACTATCACCACTTCCACCACCTTCATTCATCATTATTATTGCTGCTTCCATTACCACCACTACCACCACCACCACCACCACCACCACCACCACCACCACCATCACCACCACTACTACCACCTCCACATCATAGTCGTCGTCGTCAGTAGTACCATTAACTCCCTTATTCCTCTGTCACTATCATAATTATACTTACCATTACTATCTGGCCATCATTGTCTTTATTATCTTTCCTTCATTTTCACTGGCATTACCACCATCATTTTTATTCCTACAGAAACACCTTCACTCTTATCAGACCTACCATCATCTCATCTCAACTGCCATCACTGTCACCAACCCAACCACTAACTCCCTTACCTTCTTTACTCTCATTACAATAGCCTCCACATCTACCACCCCCCCACCACATCACCACCACCACCACCACCTCCAACAAAAACAACAGCAGCAACAACACCATCACTACTATCACCCTCACCATTACTACCATTATTACCACCACCATAATCACCATCACCACTACCATCCTCCTCCTTACCATCATCACCTTTCTCTCTCCTACCACAACTATCAGCATACATGTCGCCTTCACCATTCTCGCCACCCTGTTCATCACCTCCTCCTCTTCAGTGACAACCACTGCTGTATTCATCACTATCTTGGCTACATGGTTGTGACTATGGTCCAGTGTTGATAACGACCATCACCCTGGAACCCAAGACTTACCTTTCCCACATAGTGGGGCAGCGACTCATTTTTCTCTTCATCTATGTGCATTTGATTCCAAATCCAGTCTCTCTTTTGGCGCTGGTGGACAGGCAGTATGTTGGGGCCTGCCATCGCTGCCACTGCCAGCAGGCCCAAGAAGGTGCCCAAAGCAGTGGCCAGCTCTGTGAGCCTCTGCATCCTTCTTGGAGGAGCTGATCTGGGGAAAGAGGACAGACACAATCAGGGCACAGTGGCCACTGTCCTATGGAGCAAGTGACTCACTCTAGGAACCAACATTCCTTTGTCTCTCTCCTTCTTTATCTGCTGATCAGCTGACACCAGCAGAGTCATATGCTGGTCTAAGTAGAGAAGGCAAACCCAGAAACGATTTCTCCTTATACCCACATAGGATGACATGAAAGCAGATGTGGGGGTATGAGGTCCCAAGGAACCTGGGAAGGATACCCAGAATACTGATGTTCAAGCTCCTAAAGCACCATGGGGGCACTCAGAATATCACCATTTTGCAGATGAGGGAACTAAGGCACAGAGAGGGTAACTCCAGCTGAGAATGAAGCCCCAGCATCTGACCACAGCCAGTCAGTCACCTCCTGGGAGTGCTCACCATTGGCCTGGGTCCATTCCAAGTGCTTAAAACACACGGTCTCATTTTCTCCACCTTCCAGCCTCCAAGGCTAGTGTAATGGTGACCCTCATTTTACAAATGAACTGAGACACAGAGACACTTAGTAACACCCCCAAATCACCAGACTGTAAGGAACTGGGCCAAGGCTTGGACTAAGTGTGTGCCTCAAAATTCCAGCTCTTTCCTGACGTCTTCCACAGCTTCTCTGAGGTAGATTTAGTGGCTCCCCTAAACATCTCCAGCCTGAAGTCTCCTTTGGCATTGCTGTTGTTTTAGGAAGGCTCCTATGAAATCTCAAATATCTTTTTAAAAATATATTATTTATGTGTATGTGTCCCACAGAGCCTGGGAGGGGGCCCTGGATCCCCTGAGGCTGGGATTACAGATGGTTGTGAGCCACCATGTTGGTGCTAGGACTTGAACCTAGTTCCTCTGCAAGCAGTGCTCTCCACCCTTGAGCCACTTCTCCAGTCCCAATCCCAAATACCTCAATCTTGAGGTTAGCTCCTCACTCTAAAACCTTTGGGTGACGGCCGGCCTATTGGAAGGGACTTGGGAGACTGGGGTACACAGGGCTGGCTTCACAATTTGTTGGTTCAGTGTAAAGCAGAGTGTGGGCTTCCTTTTTTTTTTTTTAATAGAAAATTTAAAGTAGAGATGAAACAATTTTAAGCTACACAGGGACCCCCTGGAAGCTCGGGCCCCGTGCAGTTGTACAGGTTCTACACTCTGGAAGGCAGCTTGTAGGATCAGATGGGCATCACTCAGAGATCAAGTTCTGCCTCTTATTTAAGTTTCAAGCACAGAAAATTTCCAGTGCCTCATGGTGAGAGAGGCCTCAATGTCATCATCCCTATAGCTTCTCATCCCTGACCACCCCTACCATCCCTGCCACCCACCCAGGGCCCCTGTCACTGACCTACTGTTCCTGGGATGGTATGGGGGAATCAGTACAGGTGCCTGGAGAGAGATGAGGGACTTCATGGAGCTGGAAGGGATAGCCTCCTGCCCTGCTATTGAGGGAAGGGGTGGGCCCTGCATATCACAGGACTTTCCTAAACTCTAGTAACATTGTCTCCAGACCATTGGTGCCACACTGGCCTCAGTAAGGGTTGGGCTGTCTGCGCTAATCTTAGCACCCATGGTTCCTTGTCTTTCAGTTCCTCTGAGTCTGTCCTAGAAGGAAGTGGACCCCAGTGTCCTAGAATGTTCCCCTTACCCCAATACAGGTGCTATGTGCCTAAGGGAGGTTCTGTATCCTCAGGCAATCATTGAAAAAGGGGTCTGCCTAGAAAATGCCAGGGGCTCTAGGAGTAAGATGCCAGGCAGGAGAACAGAGTGACCAAACAGTGGGGAAGGGTAGTGGAAGCGGAAGGCCTGCTAGGAATCTGGTCCTGACTCGGGGAAGTGACGCTTGACTTCACCTTGCAGGCTATGTGAGTCATTTCCTGCTTTCCTCGGGGAAGAACTGCCAGGCTTGGGTTTTTCTGTTCCCCTCAAGTAAGAAGTGACTAGGAAATAGAAACATGATACAGTAGGAAGTGAAACAGAAGATTGGAAAGAGTTCTCAGGCCTGGGGTGTAAGCAGAGGGCAGGAACCTAAACACTGCACTGCTAGGGGTGAGTACCTCCTGGATGTAGGATTCTTCTAGGCAGTAAGGCAGGCACAGCTGTGAGTCAGGAAGACCTGTCCTGGAGCTGTTCCCCTTCCTGTCCCCTACCCTCCTGCCCCACATTGGGACCAATAGGAAGATAAGAAAGTGGGGATTCCATTGGGAAAAGTACCTGTGAGGAGGAAGTGGTTAGCAGAGACTGGGAGGCCACGGGTGGGCTTTCTGAGGTGGTTTTCTTGTATTTTGTAGCACTGGGGGGGGTGTAACCAAGGGTCTTGTGTGTGCTAGACAAGGGCTCTATCACTGAGTGACACTCCCAGCCCTGTCAAGAAAACTATTTAAGACCTGAGTGTAAGAAGGCCAGAAGAAGGAAGAGAATTTCAGCATGTAGCACCGTGAGGAATGACGCCCCAATGAAGAAGAGCAGTTACCACGTCTGAGGAAATGACGAAGTCTCCTGAGCCAGATGGAAATGAGCAGAAGGGCCAAGGCATTGGAGAGAGGTTACGTCAGTGTGACAAGTGAATGATGTCCTCCTCCAAATACCTGTGTCCTATACACTAGAACCTGAAAGTCACCTTACAAAGGGACTCTTGGGGGATATGCTTAAACAGAGTATCTTGCTTGAGATGGGGAATTGATCTTGGAATACCCAGGATAATCCCCAGGTCTTTTGAAGACAGAGGGAGAAGGATCAGGATCAAAAATAAGATGGCGCTTATTGGTGGGTTAGGCTGGTAATCTCAGCTACTTACGTGGCTGTGGCAGAGCTGTCTCAAGATCAAGGCCTTCCTCGGCTACAGGCTGAGTTCAAAGTCAGTCTAGGCAATCAATCTAGGGGAACTCTGTGTCACAAATAAGGATGTAGCTCTGTGGGTAGACTGCTTGCCCAGTGTGTACAAAGCCTGAGTTTAATCTCCAGCACCAAGTAAATATATGGCAGCACATGCCCATAATCCCAGCATCTGGAAGGTAGAGGACCAGAAGTTCAAAGGTCACCCTCAGTTGCATAGGAAGCTGGAGGCCAGCCTAGGACACTTGCTTCAAAAAAAAAAAAAAAAAAAAAAAAAAAAAAAAAAAAACAAAACTGAAAATAAAAGGAAATGTGGAGAGAGGGCTCCAAATGTGGTTCTATAGTAAGGCACTTGTCTCGAACATGTGAAGGCCTGGATTCTGGCACCATAAAAAGATGTAGTGAGATGAGGCTGGGGAGCTGAGAGACTACCAGCTAAGGGGTGTAATGGCTGCAGGAGCTGAGAGGGGTCTGGCCATGAGTTCCTTCTGAGGCTTGTAGAGGGGTTACAACTCCGTCTTTATCCCTCTGAGAACCATTCCAGACTCCTGGCCTTCAGAATTGTAAGGCAATACATAAATAAACACGTGCGGCTTTAAGCCCTCAGATCTGTGGTAGCTTGTCACCATCATGGAGGATTATGGTCTGCTTACTGCGCTTGTTCCTGAACACACAATCTTAAGCAGGTGCGTGCCTATGATCCCGGGACTTGGGAGGCACAGGTGGAATGACTGTCAGAAACTCGAGGTCCGTGCGAGCTATATCACAAGATCTGGTCTCCAAAGAGCAATAACAATATCTTCAGAGAGTTTCTGTAGGTCATTCTTTTTTCTTTCTCCTAGGCACTCTTCCTTGCCCTTACCACCTCTGCAATGAACCACAAAGCTTCTTCTAGGACTACTAGTCTTAGCCTTGGCCTCTGGCTGGGTTTGGCTAAAGATGTCCAGCTGGTGCTCTGGTGATGGGAGGAGAGAAGTGGGCCACTCCCTCCCCGTTCCTCTGGTCTCTCTTTCCCTTTGTGGTTGCAGCCTACAACATGCCAGCTCCTAGTAGGCAACCTCAGTGGGATTTTGTCTCTGGGTTCTGCAAATGTTTCTCTTTTGCCCCTTCAGGCCTAGAGTGATAATAACTTTCCCCCATTGCTAATCTCTGGGTGCCTCCATGTGTAGCTTGGTCCCTGCCTTATCACCTCCAGCCCTCACTGGAAGCTCCTTCAAAGAGCCCACATTGGACATTGAGTTCCCTCAGGGGACTCTGTGTGACACACAGAGCAAACACAATTTCTTTACGGGACCTGTTGGAATGAGAGAAGGGTTCCGAGGGCCAACGATAGCCACTGGCTATATGAGGAAATTATTCTTATATTAGGCTTCAATGAATCAGAGTTCACCAGTGCACAGGGGACACTAGCCTGTTGACCTTTGGCTGGCCACATAGAATTATCAAAGATGCAGAGCTGACCTTCTACTCTATGTCCAGCAGAGGTCTTGCTGTGAGCCCTGAAAAGGAAACCTCTAACCCACGAGGTCACCTGCAACTTCTCAACCTCTACTAAGAACGCCTTTTGCTCTCACTGTGTCCTTTACAGCAGGGGACAGGGAGATCTGTTCACTCTGACTTCTTGTCAGTCAGCTGTTGGTGAGGAGGGAGGGCCATAGAGTACAGGCCCGTGGGAGGTGGGATCTTGTGAGGCTTGACCCTACGGTGTAGAGTAGGCTGGCCTCCCTCAGCATATTATCTGATTTAAACCTTGCTATAGCTTTGAGGCAATTACCAATAGTCCCCCTTCTGCAGTTGAGGAGGAGAAGGCTCTGTGGGAGCTCAGACTGGAACAGCCTGTCTTGCATCACATCTCTCTCTGGCAACACTTGTCATAATAAGAGTTCTCAGTGCATGGCTTTCAGAGATACCACTTCATTTAAATCTCACACTCTCCCTAGCACATTTAGATGTAGAAATTCTCATTCCCATTTTGCAGATGAGGAAGTCTAGAGATTGCCCAGCGCACAATCTGCCCTCTTCTAAATTTTGATTGTCTACATACAGTCTCAGAGGGACCCAGGGGGTCTTTCCATTCCCATAGCCACACTTATTATTACCTTTAATGTTAGAAATTCAGCAGAGAGGAAGGGTTTTGTGGGACAGCCATTGTCCTTCCTTCCTGTGTAGGGGTGGGAGCTATGATGGCTGTGGTCTCTCTGGAAGCTGAATCTCCTGAAGGTTTAGCCACTGCCCAGGTAATGCTGTCTCTATCCTCTTATTTTCCCTAGCAGAGTCTCATCTCTCTTGGCCTTTCTTACTAGCTTCAAAAGGCTTAGAAGGTCTCTGTTTGGAATCAGGGCACCAAAGATATCTGAACGGCGTGAGTGTGATGACACGCTGAGCCTCTCTGTTGAGTAGTTGGGAACTTGTGTGAACACAGCAGCCAGGGCACAGTGCATAGTGGCTCAGATGTGGGTGTGGGACACTCAGGGGTAGCCCGTATCCCTTGCCAGCCAGGAGCTGTGACAATGCCCTAACTCTGGGGGCATGCTCATGTGTTGAGAGAAAAATTCCAAGTGGATGACAGGGCTTGCTAGGGTTAGTCAGTCTAAGAATGCCACGTAGATTCTGATTTTGAAGACAAAGAATACCCTAATGTTGAGCATACACAGAGCTTGGGGCAGTGGGTATTTGTGTCTCTGAGAACCCGAATATGGCTGAACTCAACTATGCCCTGGAAGGTAAGGACCTTGGAGGCTCTTGGAGTCTGCATTTCGGGAGGCTATGGATCAAGGTGTCAGAAATGAGATACCTAGGCCAGATTCTGGGGACTGAGTTAGACAGGGCAGGACCTCATGGCTGTATCTGTTGCTCTCTGGGTTCCCTTTGAGGCTCCAAGTATAGTCCTAGCTATGAGACCTTAATTCCAGGACCTCCTATTTCCAGAGGGCTCGATCACACCACTTTCCTGAAGGAAGCCAGGAGAGGACAAGATTACACAGTCACTTGCACACTAGTACCTATCTTATATAGGCCTTAGTACCTGTGGACCCAGGATGGAAACTACATCATATAAAAAGAACTTCAATGTGTGCTGGGAGGAAAGGATTTGAGAAGCTGTGAGAGGGTGTGTGTGTGTGGTGGGTAGTTTGGGGGACAGAACTGGCAAGCAGCCTGAGTCCCAGGAGGGAACTACGTTTTTGTTTTTGTTTTTCTCATTCACCTACTGTGGGACAAACAAGTAAAGTCTCCCTTCCCTTTGATTTTATAGCCCATCCGTCCCTGTCCATAGCACGGCCTCAAAGAGCCTAGTTCTATAGATTACTGGCAGAAGGAGGGCTTTGGGTCCAGCAGAAGGGGGGAGGGGTGTGGAGGAGCTGGAGTGTCTCTGGGGCTCCCTGGGACTAGGTTCTGGCTTTGTAACTGAACAGATGTAGGAAATTTGGCTCTAGCTAGAGCCCCTCAGCGGGGTATAAGGCCAGTGTTTTGGGTTTGTCCACCGCTGACCACAGGCATATGATCAGGGCCTAGTTAGATTTTAGCTGCCAGGTCCTGCCAGTTTGAGGAGGTTATTCACTATCCTGGAGGGTTCCAGGGTGAGTAAATGATCTGTCTATCTGTCATCTGTCCGTCCACCTTCCTCCCTCCCTCCCTCTATCTCCCCAGGGCCTCATATCCTTCTAGGAGCTGGTATGAGTGACCAGTGGCTCTGTATATAGACACATTCCCACAGCAATTCCACAGAGCCGACTCCCTTACGTCCTGTACAGGGCCCTCTCCTCTATCTACCCTACGGCCTTCAGTGAGGACTTGGGGCTGGATCTAATGGCTAAGTGGAGCCCCAGGGAGGGCCTCTGAGGATGGAATGCTCAGCCCTACCCCAGTCCCCTGCAGACTGTGGACTCCAGCTGGAGGTCTGGGTCAGGGATGAAGGTCAGGGCGGTGGGTGGAGATGGCTCAGAACACATAGCGGGTGTGCCTGTGTTCCGTGGCTTTGGAGCCTGAGCTCTGTGTGTGGCCCTGGGCAGTCTCAGCCTGCCTACCCTACACTTTGAGCCTCAGCTAGGATAGGACTTGGATCTAAAGGTACACGCACCCCCATTCCTCTAGTGATTCCTACCTCCTCCTCTCGAGCCTCCATGTTTGCAACTGGCTTTTGTCAGTGTGGACGTTGGAAGGGCAAAGCCCATCAGCTGTGAGCTGGCCCCTTGGGGGCTTTCTCCTTTCTTGTAGCTCAATTTAGCACGGAGACCTGTTCCTAGAGGTTCCAGACCTGCTCCTTCCCTGGGACCGTTTCCTGGTTTGGCTTGAGGCTTTGTCCCTTTCTGAATCTCCCTTGTCTAAGCTCTTCTTGCAGCCTTTCACCTCTCCAGCATGAAGCCACGCTCCTGAGCCAGCCAGCAGACTGTCAGCCCCTCCAATTCTTCTATCTTCTACCTTCCTACCTCCTTTCCAGACATGAGGCATCCTAAAGGTTTCTAGAATGCACAGTGATTGTCCTATACCCAGCTTGCTGGAGTGTCCTTCTTAGTTTTACTCTGACTGAGTGCAGCACCGGGCCACCTCCTCCATGAAGTCTTCTAGTTGCCATCAACTCCCAGCCCAGCCTCTGCTTCTTAGCCTGAGCATCTTCTTCCCAGAAACATTCTGGCTCTAACTTTGTACGTCATCCTAGTGTTTGGGTACGTAAACTCAAGGTAGATCTGGAGTCTGGTGGTGTAGAATCTCTCTGTGACTCAGTCTCCTGTTTTGAAACTGCTTCTGGTTCTCTTTTACTCACAGGATTTAACCATGTATATTTGCAGACAGCACCTTGGGTGGTCAAAGCAAATGAAACCTGTGGTTTAACTGGAAAAAAAAAAAAACCACCTTGCTTATTCCCAAATACACCCTCTAACAGCCGTCATATTGCTAGATTCCATTAAAACTTGATCTTTTAGGACAACAAAATAATTTTCCCTACAGGTCTTCAGAGAGAACACACAGATCCCTGAGCTGTGAGTCTCTTAAGGCAAGGCTGCCAAAATAGAACTCATAGGCTGTTGCTGCTTACCTCTTCCCATACCCATGGCAGACATCACTAATCAATCACACTGGTAAATTCAACTTTTGAGATAGAGACTTCCAATAGGACCAGATCTTGTCTGCAATTTCACTGATTTATGGTGAGTCTTTGAGTGCTAGGTCATAAACTAGCTCTCTGTCTCCTATGGGGAGGCTCAAGCATCAGATAGAGGACTCCCACCCTAGGGAGTCTTTCGGCCTCCTCTGAGCATTCTCACTTGGGCTGGGTTGGTGGAGCAATTGTAGGGCATCAGAACAAGATCCATATGTTTGTCTGTTTGAACCTGACCTATGGCTCATGTGCTCTGTGGTCTGTGTTTTGTCCTATCTGGGCTTCAGTGGCTGCATCTGTAATAAAGGCAACAAACACTGAATCCCTGGAGAGGAGGTCTAGAAGAGGTGACACCCCACTCTACACAGACAGAGCTCCCAAGTATGCGGGTGTCTTGACCTCTACCTACCCGTCCTCTCAGGTCTAGAGCTGTGCCTTCCACTGGCTGCCTCACATCTGACCTAATTTCCTGGTCTTGCCTTAGGCTGTTCTCCCGTTTCCCTGATCCTCTCCAGGGGTAAATGTTATTCATCACTATCTGTTCACCCCTGATCTCCATTTCTTCCTGCTAGCCTGCACATCTGCCAGGTTGTCCCTGAGTGGATTTAAGAGTCATCCTCTGACACAGAGAGATGGGAGACCACGGCTGAGTTTGTGAGAGCTGTGCAAGTCTTCCCGGAATTCCAGGTCCCTATTCTTCCTTCAAGAAGTTCTCTGTAGTTTCTCCTCTCAATGCCAACTTAGAGTAGGGTTATGATGGATTTTTTTGTATTTCCCCAATAACAATAGGATCAATCTTTTAGGGCAGTTCCTGGTTTATCCTTATACTTTCTGCTGTGGTCTAAGTTATGTATGATTGTCTGTTCTCTAAATTCCAATACAGAGTATAGCTATGGGGTCAGCCTATCCCCTCCTCTTCTCACTCTATACTACTATGTGCTACTATGTGACCCCATGTCTGGCTAGCCTCTCTGGATCCCAAAGGTCCCATCAGCCATGTGAGTATTATTCACATCAACTGAGGGAGTGCCAGGAGGTGATGGAAGCAACTAGAAAGGTCCACTCAGCCAGGGGTTGAGATTTTTGCTGGGATGGTGGCTAGTGTTTGCTGTCTCTGAGGTTCCCGTGCAACTGTGACTCATTTAACTTTGGGAGAAAAAGTGTGGCCCTTCGGGCTTCCTGTTCCATGTCCGGTTCTTGTTTAGCTGCACAATGGCCCGGCTGAGACTAAGGGGTGAGCAGGTTAACCCCTTCAAGCTACCGGGAACTTCTTCCAGTTGCTTACTCTGAAAGCTAGAATTTGAAGGGCTGCCCTGGGCCCCTTGGGGTCACCTGGTACTCTCTGGTCCACAGATGGCTGGGCTCGGGTCAGATGCAGGGGAGTTTTGTGACTTTTTTGCCCACCAGAGGACAGTTAATTGTTCTGGGTTGTCAAAATCCTCCCTGAGACTCTGCATTCCGCCACACTCGAAAGAACCTAGAGCCTACCAGTCTCTCAGATCCTTCAAGCTTCGTACCTTGAACCCATCACCTGTTATTAGTGTCTTGCCTGCCTGCCACATTCCTCCAGGGGCAACTAATGAACATGGATGCCCAGAGGAGCTTGCAGCAGGGGTAGCTAAGTATATGACCTCTTACTTCAGCTCCTCCTTTCACATGCTGGGTGCCACCCCCTAACAGGAGGTGAGGTGGGGGACTTGTGCCTGTGCTTTGGGGTTCCAAATCTTTGTGGTAGTCACACCCACCTATTGCTATGGGGCAGTAGGTAAACCCATTCAGGATTCCCTGGTTATCTATCTGCCTCTCATTATGATTTAAGCCCAGAGCCGAAGGTGTATATCACAAGCAAGGACTGAAGATGCTTTCTCAGTTTTATGGTCTAGGAGCCAGAGATCTCGTGTAACCACAGGTTCCAGAAAGAGCCTGTTCGTGGAGGATTAGATCTAAGGTCCAATCGTCATCCTGACTCAATTTTCACACTGATGCTCCTCCAGATGGAGGTTGCTTTCTCTGAGTACAGAGAGACCCTATTTCTACCTCCTTGGGACTGGATTGGTAAATCCAGGAGCCATTGTTTTATTGAAGTATTCTTTCTGCATGAACCATCTCCACCGCTCACCACAGATTGTGAATAGAATTGCACCCAAAAATGTCCTCTCCTAATGAAGGTTTGGAGACCTTAGGTTACAGTCCCAAGGCCACACGGAAATGAGTAGGCTGGGATCAGTGCCGAGGGTCACCGTCTCTAAGCTGGGCTTTTGGCTCAGAGATCCTTGTCTCCAGGGCCAGAGACTTTGCTGAGCTGCATGGCCACAGGGATTCTTTGAGCTCTAGGCTCCGAGTATCTGCTGTTGGGGGAGAAACTACAGGCTTCCTTCCTGTCTGCAGCCACAAAAACACAAATCCCTGAGAGTCTAGGGGAGATGAGGGAAGAGGGTTCATAAGTGGGACCCCAAGTGCCCAGAGCTGAACCTCAGAATGCCCATCTTGAAGGTGGGGGACATTGACAGAGGGAAAAGTACCTGTTTCAGTTCCCCAAATTCTATTCTAGTTCATTGAGGAGTTGTGGGTAGGGATAATGGGGGTGGGGAGGAGGTAAGTCAGACCTTGGTAAATCTACTCTTTTAGCCCTGGGCCAGCCTGTCCTTTGGGCAGAAGGCAGAGCTAACCCTGGTAGATAGGGAAGGGAAGCACAAAGCTGTTATTTGGCCGTTCCACATAAAGCAGATTCCACTCAAATCCAAGGTCCAGACTCCAATCTCTGTCCTAGCACGCTGAGTGACAGTGGAAGTCCTCTCCTCTTTGAGCCTGCTAGCCACAGAAACTTCGGGTGACTGGAATTTCACTGAGTAAGACAGTCTACTTATAAGGCTGATGAGCCTTTCTCTCACATCAGCTCTGAGATGGCCATTTGCGTCCTTGCACACTAAGAGATATACATTCCTTATCCCTACTCTGGCCCCAGCAGAGACTCAGTCTCCGGAGAGGCAGTCGTCCCTTGGGAGTCCTACAATGCCCATCCCATATGGGGGAGCCAGGATGCTCCCAGTTTTAGCCCCTATGGGACAGGAGTAGAGAGAGGTTTGTGAGCCTCACTTACCTTGTCCGTGAGCTGAAGACTCTCCCCTTCAGTCTGTCGAGGGCTGAGCTTTGTGTAGAGCTCTGTTGATTGCCTCAGGAGGGGAGAGGGGAGCCACACCCAGGCTGGGAGGGAGGCAGGTTTTCCAACTGGCTCTGGCCCACTTCCCCTCGGGATGGTTTCCTGTTATTGTTCCTTTGTGAGCTGCCTTGCAGATAGGCAAGCCCTATGGTGGGGCGGCCTCAGCCTGGTTAGCCTGGCCCCGTGGAAGCCTCGGACCTGCCTGGATATTCAACTCATACCTCAAGTCCAGGTCTCATCTGAGGAGCTGTGAGCCTAGGGCTGGCTGTGGGGACCCTAGGTGTTTGCCAGATCGTTCAACCATACCTGGAAGGCAGGTGTCATATCCCCCACTTTACAGTTCAGAAAGCAGAGGCTTACTGGGTCGATTCTCAGCTGGACAGAATAACCAAGACAGAAACCCAGCTACCTCAGCTTCTCCACAGAGCTGGCTTTCCATGAGGGCTCTGCGGTATGGTGGAATGAAAGGGGGCCGTGGCAGTCTCAGGAGTGAGATAGCTGAGAAACGGGACAGACAGTCACTTCCAGCACCAGAGTGCCTGTCAGCTTCTTCCAGCCAGGGTAGTATGGGTTTCAGTTACAAGGTAGCAGCCTACAGCTGTTGGTGGGCACATCTCACTTTACAAATACTGGGTGATTTAGTTTTACTTCTAACGTAATCATGGGCCAGCCAGAGATCAGTCTCCTCATCTGTATAATGGGGATAGTCCTAGGGTTGAATCAGCAAAAGAAAGAAGAGCTAATAAGACAGCAAAGCAGAAGGTGGACTCGAGTCCCTCAGAATCAAGAGATTGGTGAGAAGAGGTCAAGATTCTCTTCATTCATTATGTGATGGGCTAGCAAAAATTTCGGGCTACTCGCTCAGACTGAATGACTTGGGATATATAGGGCAGCCCCCCTGAGTGTACCCTTTGGCAAATTGCCTGGGTTTCTTCATGCATAAAAGTTTGGGAAGTCCCCAACTTGTCCTGCTTTTCAGTGAGGCAAAGAGAGACATAGGAGAGCAGATTTTTCCAGGCATCGGCAACTTCATGGAGAAAACATGGGCAGGGTTGGGGGATTGGGAGGAGAGGGTTTTCTGCTTGGTGTAGGGGGTATTGGGGATGCCCATTAGGCACCCAAGTAGAGGCATTGGGCTTGGTGAGTGGGGATGGGTTTCTTATCCAAAGAGGAGCCATGTTGGTCCACCGCAGTAGACCAGCTTGCAGGGAGAGAGGGCTCATTCTCAGAAGTTTATGGATCGGTTACAGGAGGGCTCTGTAATAAAGGGGTTGTGGAAACTAATGAGGTCAGGAGGGAGGCCAGCTGGTTCTGCCTGGGTAAGGGTGTGACTAGGAGAGTTCCAGCCACTGACTGTAGCAGGTTAAACCAAACTGATCAGAGGGGATAGTCAGGGTGAAGGGGTGGGGGAGCATCAAGGTAGCAAAGTCGGTGTAGTCAATCACTCCCTCCAGGCCCTCTGAGAAGGAACTGGAACCGAGGCCCGGGACAGAGTCTAAATTATGTTGGAATGTTAGCGTACTGAGACTGTGTGAGGACAGATGATGACATCAAAGTAAGAAGGGCGGCCAGGGAACTGTCGCTGGGGCTGTTCTGAGCTCTGAGTGGGATCCATAACATCCAACCACTGTGTGGTGTGTGTGCTTCCAGGATCTGTTCTGTTCCCTGCCCTCAAGTTGGGCTGGCCCAGTATAGACTGCTCCCCCGTGAGAGCTGCCTGTCCTGTGGTCTGTGTACTGGACAGATGGACACTGGTCTGTCAGGGTAGCACTTTCCACTGGGTCTCATATTCAGCGCTGGCAGGCTGCCAGGGGTGGGACTGTCCTACCTTCAATGCAAGCTCCTTTTGTACTTTAGCCCTGGTGGATATTTCTGCCCTGAAAACAGCCATCGTTGTTGTCTGTAAACAATAAACAATGGGCAGGCAAGCCTTGAATGTGTCCTGGACTCCGGGGATGGCAGTGGAGGTCTACATAGCAGAAGTTCAGTCCCAAAAGGCTAGGCTAGTGCTTCTAAGATCCCCTTTGGGTCCAATGCCTGATTCCACCCACTTCCTGATCCCTCCCCCACTCCAAGCCCATTGGAGGCAAAGAAGATACCGGGAGGAGGGCACATGCTCAGGGAGTGGCACGGAACATTCAGGAGGCTTCCAGGAGGACAGGAAACACGATAGTCTGCCAGAGCAGATTAGACACATGCTGCAGGAGGAAGTGGTATAAGGGGCCAGGGGATGCTCACCTAGCCTGGCCAAGAAGGGAGTCCTGTGGGAGGAGCTGCAGGTCACGAGACTGGCAGACCCTGGGGCTAGATCCTGTTTGTGTGTCCTAGACCAGCCTATTGGCTTCTCTAGCTGCTCTCCTCACCTGTGAAATGACCTTCAGGGCACACTTTTCAGGACTAGGAGGAAGTCATAGAGACACTGGAAATCATTAACACAAGCAAGGCATACTGAACATGCGCTTCATATGTGTGTGATCTCTGGGGCAGGAAGGATGCCTCAGCGGCTAAGAGCATCAGTTGCTCTTCCAGAGGACCTTGTTTCTGCTCCTAGTACCCTTATGGCCACTAAGAGCTGTCCGAAACTCTAGTTCCAGAGGATTGACTGCCATCTTCTGGCTTCCTCCTGAACTGCAAGCCTATGGTGCAAAATATCCCTACGCATGAAATAAAACATGAGGCTTGATCCTCAAGCCTCAGAATCACTAGGGAGTTGGAAATGTAGATTCCTTGCCCTCACTGAGGTGGGTGGAGACAGAGTGCCTGGAGATGGAACCCCAATATCTACAGT